>NC_133620.1:332518673-332712941 GCF_048593235.1 Sminthopsis crassicaudata
AAGTGGGGATGTGGGAGGAGTGGGAAGAGATATGGGCACCTCTATGCTTTTTCAAGGTCAAGCACAGACAGCTTCCTCTGAGTCCAAAGTCTTGTTCTGAAGGGTCTATTCTCTGGCAAGCTGGTTTGGAAAATAGAGCTACATATTAGGAACAAGTCCCTTTTCACTTGACTTTCAATTCCTCCTCCCAATGTACAATGTGCATGTGTATTCTTGCGTGGCAGGCTCTTACATACTGTTTTGATTGTTATCACCTTACTGTGAAAGGCCTGATTGTTCAGCCTCCCGATGACATCACTGGCTTCCCACTCATGCTGTCTGTTGAGGTGTTTGATCAGCTTGCAGGTGGGAAGAGGATTGGTGCTAACCGCAGGGGCCCGACACCCGCCCTAGCTGTTAAATGGAGCTGGCTTAGCACGCAAAAGATTTTCTCTCTGTCTCCTCTCCCTCTCATGGCTGGGTTGTCACCCGCAGGCCAACTGAGATGGGAAGAGGAGATAAACCTCGCATGCACTCCCTCAGGGTCAAACACCCTCTCCAAAGCGGAGCAGGTGCACCCCTGGGAGGTCTGGCAGTCAGGAGTGTGCTCAGGACCATAGGCCCCTGCAGCCTTCTCCCTCATGGGAACAAAAAAAGTGCAGATACTCTTTCTTCTCAGACTCCTGGACTGCCACTCTCTCAGGGAGCAAGTTTCCTAATTCCCTGACAAACTGGGACTCAGGAAATATCTGACAGAGGGAGGTATCATCAAGGGTTTGAGTGATACCTCCCCTCCTCCCTTACTCATAGAGGGTGTCCCAAAAGCCTTAGTGCAGCTGAAGTTTCAATAGCTTACAGCAAGATTATAAGATGATCAGTTCTGATGGATGTGGCTCTCTCCAACAGCAAAGGGATTCAGGCCAGTGACAATGGACTTGTGATGGAGAGAGACACCTGCACCCAAAGAGAGACAACGGGGACTGAGTATGGGTCACAACACAGCATTTTCATTCTTTTTGTTGTTGTTTGCTTTCATTTTGTTTGCTTTCTCATCTTTTTCCTTTTTGATCTGATTTTTCTTGTGCAGCGTGATAATTGTGGAGATATGTACAGAAGAATTACACATGTTTAACATATATTGGATTACTTGCTGTCTAGGGGAGGGGGTTGGGGAAGGGTGGTAAACATTTTTGGAACATAAGGCTTTGCAAGGGTGAATGTTGAAAATTATCTATGCATGTGTTTTGAAAATAAAAGGTTTTAATTTAAAAAAAAAAGGTTTTAATAGCTCTATAGCTTAAAACTGTACCGAGTTTAGGGACATCTGTATTCGGGTACAGGGCCCAGTTGCCATCTCACCTCTCTGCCCAGCACTATCTAGGTGACCTTAGGCAATCAATTTGCTCATCTGTAAAATGAGGGGACTGGATTACACGGTCTCTCTGATGCCTCCCAGCTCTGAATCAGTGATCCGTGGACATTTAACATTTCCCAAAGGCCAGGAGGCAGCTAAGTGAATCAGTGTGCAGAGTAATGGGCCTGTGGTCAGGAAGATCTGAGTTCAAATCTGGCCTCATAAACTTCTGAGCTCTGTGACTGGATAATTATTTCACCTGGGTTTGTCTTAATCCACTGGAGAAGGAAATGGAAATCACTCCAGTATCTTTGCCAAGAAAACCCCAATGACAGCAATGGCACGCTAGGGTTCACAGGGGCATGAAGAACTGGACATGACTGGATGACTGAACAATAATAAAACAAGGGTCACAGTTCTTGGTGTGGCAGTGATCCTGAGTTTCTAGCATTAAAAAGGTGCTTCATATATTTCCTGACTTTGGGTAAGTTATCTCATTGATCCCCAGTTTCCTCATCTGTAAGATGGGGGTACTAGATTCAGTGATCTTTAATTTAGTTTTCAATTCAACGAACATTTTTGTAACTTTTGTTGTGGATAAGGATCCCTTTCCATTCTAAATGTCTATGATGACAATCATCAGCCATGAATACTGTCATTCAAATTAGGGACTGGCTGGGTAGCTACAAGAAAGGGTCAGGAGGGAAAAGGAGTTTTGATGAAGAGGAGAATCTGGGAATCAGGAAACACTGCTCACTGCAGGCATTTCTGGGTGGGAAGTTAAAAGCAGAATATGGGGGCACTGAGTGCTTCTGGAAGGATATCTTCAGGTAGGGGGAAGGGACATTAAGGGAAATAGCCAAATGATGACTAACATGGGAAAGTGCCAAAATTAAATCTTGCCAAGGGCTGGCATCCCTGGAATGACACTTGCCAGGGAAAATGGCCAACCACATTAGGTGCAAGGCTGTTTCTAGGCATTTCTGAGCCTCTGGTAGGAATGTATTTCAGAGAACCTTTGCACTATTGCTTAAGACCCCTTAAGACAGTAAGCTGGACAAAGCCATGTCCAAATATGCAATATCCAAAAGACTGTAAGATTTAGAGCTCCCAATGACCCTTTAGACATTTCTGGTGTGGAGGTTCTTTCAACATAATTGTATTCCTTGGCAATCCTAAATATTTTAAGAAAAACATTCTGAATTGAAAATGACAGAGAAGTCCATCAATTGGGGAATGGCTAAATAATTCTGTGCCATAAGAAATGGTGAGCAAGATAATTTTTAGAAAAACCTGGAAAGAGTTACATGAACTGAGGCAAAAAGGAGTGAGCAGAACCAGGAGAACACTGCACACAGTAACAACAATTGTTTAATGAAGAACTGTGACTGACTTAGCTATTGAATGCAATACTATGATCCAAGAGAATTTCAAAGGAGTAATAATGAAACAGATTATCTGTCTCAAGAGAAAGCACTGATATATTTGAATGTAGACTGAAGTATGCTATTCTTTTCCTTCCTTTTATTTGAGTCTTCTTGTAGCAAATGACTAATATGGAAATATTTTACATGATTGCATATGACTGCCTTATATTAGTACCTTATAATTATTTTCTCTTTGACAACCCTGAGAAATAGAAACTATTATTATCCCCTTGTTATAGTTGAGGAAACTGAGGCAAACAGAGTTTTAGTGATTTGCCCAGAGAACACAATTAATATGATTTCTAACGGAACTCAGGATTCCTGATTCCAGTCCAGCGCTCTGTGATCAAGCAGCCACCTGTGAGCTTCACGCATGAGCATGAAGGAATGAGGTTCTGAGTTTAGGGCCTAGTTTCCAGATAGTATTTCTTCCCAGAGACATAAAAGAATATGGGACTGCTTGGGGATGGGGTTTGGGAGATCGAGAAGTGGTGAGAAGAGAACAAAAAAAGCTTAGGTCAGGGAAAAAAAAGGAGAAAACCCACCTTTGGGATTCTAATATGCCATTGATTTGGAGGATGAGATTCTCATGTTCTGTTGTCTTTCAAATATGTCTATGCATTTGTTTATTGCCTCATTCAATAGACATGGCAGGTAGTGCTACTCTAGAGAAGTCCTGGCTTCTTGAGAAAGCATTTGCCTTGATTAACACTCACATGCATTCTCTCTCTGATTTGGAAGTGCTCTCCAGGGATGCAGGCTACAACCCATTCACGCTTGTCCATCCTGCCTGATTCTTGTCTGTCTACCCATAAGTTCACCACAGGGTAATTTACCCAACATGCAAGTGGCTTCCCTGCTTGTCCTGACAGCAGGAAGATACTAGTGGAGTTTTGGACTGCTCATTGTGTTCTTATCAAACATTTTACTTTTTTATATCTTTCACTACAGTTCTATTCTGCAGTCTGTTTACACCCATCACACACTCCTCGGCTGCCTGGTAGAGTAAGCTAGGAGGCGAAACAGATAGAGTACTGGCCTTGGAATCAGAAGATTTGAATTTAAATCCGGCCTCAGACACTTACTCGCTGAGTGACTCTGGGCAAGTCACTTGATATCTGTCTGCCTCAGTTTCCTCAGCTGTGACTTGGGGATAACAATATCATCTACTTTGAAGGGTTGTTGTGAGAATCAAATGAAATAATACATGCACAAGTACTTAGCACAGTGCCTGGCACATAGTAGACACTTAAATGCATATCCTCTTCCCCATTGTGTGAAATTCATTTAAAATCTTTGGAGTCTATTGTATTTTAAGTTTCCCAGCCCTATGCTACTGCCAATAGAATACAATTTCCACTCAGGAAACATTTGCCAGAATACTTATATTTCTTCCCTGAGTACCACTCTCCTGAGAAGTATGAACCTACTGGGAAACTATATCTGCAGACCACCGTAGGTAAGATTGAAGAAGCTGTAAGATTAATCTAGGTTTGAAATTTGCATTTCAATAGGCATAGTCTTACAGAGAGTGGAAAAACATTTGTTACTGCTCAGAACCTTGATTTAAATAAGGGAAGAGGAAACAAATAACAAACACAGTGGCCACAATAACAAATAATGTATGACATATATCATCATCACTCAGAGGAAGCACCAACATCTGAACTTCTTGGCTGTGAGGATTCATGGTCACTGCTATTCAGAGTATTGAATGGAAGCCATTGCTAGGCAAGTTTGTACAAGACTTCCTAGTCCAAATCCTCTAAGTCCCTTTCCACTAAGGGATTTTTATAGGCTGAAAACAAAGAAGGAAGGCACTATGCTAAGTATTCTCATTTGATACATGATTCTTGAGACTTAGCAGTCTCCTGGGTATAAGGTACTCCAGCACAAGCGGGTTACCAAGAAGAATATTTGCCCATTCCTTTGGGGGGGTTTGTTTCCTCCAGGACCTGGCTAGATTTCCAGGATAAAGACAGGCATACCATAAAGGATACTCATTAATTAAGGCACCAGAAGGGTGGCTTACCCTTCTTGTGCTTCCTGAGGTTCTATCCGATAACTGCAAGCTTGTTCCAAAGTTCTCAGCCAACAAATTTACACAAAGGCAAGTCCAAGACTCAATTGGATTTCTCACTAGGATTCCTTACAGAAGCTTACATTAGTGAAGTGACGTATCTTTTTTTTTTTTTTTTAGCTCAGGAAATGAGACCATTTCCTAAGTCACAAAAGAGGGTTGTGATCTGGGACCCTCGAGGTCTTACCCATTGCAGATACTTGATATAATGCAGAAACAATCTTCACTTCTGGGTTAATATTAACAATAATTAATAACCCCTTGATACCTCAATTTATGATTGTGTAAAATGGAACTCATGAAACTACTATCTTTCCATTAGGAAAAGGAAAAGAGGATAATGAGAGGTCTGAAAAGGTGATGGGGAAGGATTCAATTCTCTAGATTAAAAATAAATCATCCCATCTAACATGATCAGCAAGAATTTGAGCAATTTCTTTGAAAGGATCTAAAATACTTTAAAAAACAGCTATTTGTTGCTTCAATTTCCTAACACTGACTCTTCTAAATTTCTTCTTTCCTAAAACAACCCATATCATCTCTTCCCCCTCTGTCACAAATCAAAACTGATCTTCATATTCTATTATGAAATCTGAAGCCATTTACCTGTGAGCTCCCTCTTGGCTCATCTCTTTCTCTTACCACCCTTTGACATCTTCCCCTGTTTGCTTCTTTTACTCCATTCTCTGAAGAAGAGGGGACCCTTTTCCTTACCAAAGCCAAATCTTCTATATAGACCTTTGAATCTTCTGTCTCATCTTCTCCACCAGACTGCCCTCACTTATCACCCCCTTATCTCTCATATTTAATTTATCCCTATCTGATTCTTTCCCTGCTGCTTACAAATGCATTAAGTCCTACCATTCACTCAAATTCTCATTTTATATTATCTCTATCCTTTTCTGCCAAAACCAAAAATTGGTTTGCATTCCATTTTGTCTCTTCTCATTCTCTTTTCTACCCTCTTAAATCTTGCTTCTTTTTCTTAATGAACTGCAACTGTCATTAATAAAGTTCATCATCTATCTCTCAATCCACAAATCTACTAGCCTTTTTGCAAACTTAATGCTTCCTGGCCCCTTAGTATCATTTGATGGTATTGACTGGTTTCTAGCCTTAACCCACCCCTTATGTTGGATACTCTTTGTTTACTGGCTATTTGCTTTTTCTTCTTGACACTGCTCTTTCTTGGTTCTTCTCCCTTCTCCTACAGCTACCACTTCTATAATTTAGTCCCTCTTCCCTTCTTGAATGTTTTATTGAGCTTCCTAATCAATCTGCAATTCATCTTTGATTTGTCTGCCAACTAATTTTCCTAAAGTACAAATACAATCCTATCATTCTCTTACTCAGTGAACTCTAGTGGGACCCTCTTACCACCAAGATCAAATACAAATTCTTCTGTTTGGCATTTAAAGCTCTTCACAGTTCCTAAAATACCACTCCATCTTTACTGCATGTGTATTTAAAGATAAGCCCCCTAAATCAGGGACTGTTTCACTCTTGTCTTTGTATCCCAGGGCTTAGCAGGGAGCCCAATACATAGTAAGTGCTTTAAAAATGGGCCCACGGCTCATAGAGTTTTAAAGTTGGAAGGGATGCTGCTGATTTCACTCCTCTCACTTTACAGCATGGGAAGGTTAGGTGCTAGCCATGGGAACCTGAACTGGTCAGTGGATAGAACACTAGTCTTCTTTACTCTAAACCCAGCTCTCTGCCCACTGCCATGACTGACTGATCATGCTTATCCATGAACACTTTGGTTTAACCAAACTTTCTTTTTCTTTTCTTTTCTTTTCTTTTTTTTTTCATATACCTTCTACTTCCCATCTTTTGAGTCTTTATACTGGTGTCCCCCATGCCAGCAATGCACTCCCTTTTCACCTGCCTCTGAGAGTCCTTTGCTTCCTTAAATTAAGTTCCATTTTCTACAGAATATTATTTTTGATAGTCCTAGTTGTTAGTGCTTTCCTCTCAAAATTACCTTGTATATAAAATATATGCTACATATTATATCAATATATTACTATATATATATATTATATGCACCTGTCTTTTTATATATATTATATATCATATTACAACATAAATTCCTTGAGGGAAGAGACTATTATCATCTCTTTCTCATTTATTTCCCAAGTTCTTAGAACAGTGCTTGGTACATAGTAGGTGCTTAATCACTCACTCATTCATTCATTGTTTCCCCTGGTTAGGCTGCAAGCTCCCCAGAGGGTAGGGAATAGTTTTGCTTTTGTCTTTGTAAGCCTGGTGCCTAAAACATAATACACATTTATTAAGTGCTTATTGATTGATTGCTCTGTGTTAGAAGTGAATCTCCCATTTTATAATCTTAGTATTGAGGTCCGAAATACTGTCCAAAGATTATACAAGGAGTCAGTTAGTCAGTGGCAAGGTTAGGATAAATAAACCTGGTTTCTAAGCAGGGCATTCACAATACAGGTGTGCATATACCTGTGAGCAGATGCCATTGTGAATATACAATAGCATCGTGGACACTCCAGATGTTAATGGAGGCTGCCAAGAGCCTCAAACTGCCTTTCCTGAAACTCAAGTTGTCCAAGGAAAGCACATCTGGAAAATCAAAAATGAACTCATCATTTATACACAATAAAAGGAGCACCCAGAGTGGAAAATCCAAAGCGGCTGTTTAGTGTAGCTGTTCAGGGCCAAGTAAAAGGGACTGAAAGGCTTCTTTCTTTTCCACTAGCAGGCTGCTGCTTTCTCCTGGGCGGGATCTTAAAGCTGAATGCCTGGCTGCTCAAAGAAATGAGAGCTCAATAGTGAGAGACTGAAATCTCTGTCACATTTCTTTCTGACTGGCTTATAACCAATGCAAAAGATACAAATAGGGATTCCCGGCCCCCCTCTCTGTTAGAGAAAACTCTAACTTCTACTAGTCCTTAGGGCATAAGGAGAGGGTTTAAAGGCAGCCCTACCTCCTCCTTTCCCTTCAGAGTGAGAGTAATCACACCCAGGGAGAAAAGCCCTGGTGAGAAATACTTGGTTATTTGCAGGTGGATCTAAAGTGCTGCTTACTGACAGCAGCTGGAAACAGGAGGATGTGTTTCAGTATATAGAAGGGCTTGTCTGACAAGTAGAAGAGCCTTCCAAAATAAACAGGCAGGGTGATTAGCATGCAAATGAAACCTGTCCCATGGAGGTGGGAGTTTACAGGGCAGGTGTCTCTTCCGAAAGTGGAGGTGAAGAGAACATGCTGGAGGAAAGGCAAAGAGAGGAAGGAGGTGGTGAGTTCCTCTCGCTCCTCCTCCCCAATGCCATCACTGTAGACTGGGGTTAGCAGAGTCAGTTCCCAGGTATTTTTTTGAGCCTCCAGCAAAAGGCTGTGAGACTTACACCGCAAACGGGAAGTATGGGGTGAAACCTTAATAAGCTCTGGCTCCCTTGGAAGGTGACAGTCTTTACCTCTAAGGATCCTAGCCATCTTTTTCCCCTTCCTCCTCCTCTCCCCAGAGAGATTTTTTTCTGGTCACGAAATGTGTGCAAGATAAAGAGTCTTATCAAAGAATCTGACCTTGGGCATTAGGTTCCAAAGCATGGCACCTCTTCTCAGAATCTTGGAAGACTTCTACAAGAAGACGGAGCTATTCCCTTCAATGGCACCCCGCTACTTCAAGGATACTCGGGCTGACATTTAAGGCCCCTCCAGCATACCAGAAGCAGTGGGGTGCACTGGGGAGAAGAACTATGACTGTAATTACAGGCCCTGGCTTCCATCCTGGCCCTAACCTGCGCAACCACTGGCATCTTTTTGGGCATTAGGGCCTCATAGGTAAAGTGATTTGGTTGTATCAGATGAGCTCTAAGTTAGCTCCTCGCCAATAGAGATGGTTTGTTCTTTGTACTTGTATTCCCAGAGCCTAGCATGGTATCTGGCACAAAGTATACACTTACTACTTGTGGGCTGCAGTTCCAAATCTATGATCCCACCCCTCCAGCCTTTTTTCCCAGTGCTCTTCTAAGTGCACTATATCTTCTAGCCAAATGGGCCAAGGAGCTGTTCCCTTAACTCAAAGCCTTTTCCAGCCTATGCACATTCACTGGGCAGGCCATCCTTCTTGAACCTGGAGCATATACTTCCTCAACTCTGCCAAAGAACCCTTTATCTTCTTTTAAGAATTAGCAGGGATGACACATTCTCCATGAAACCTTCTGTGAATACCTCAATTATTAAGAGACTTTTTCCACCTCCAATTACCTGTATCTATTCTCTAGAGACTTCCTCTAAATGGGGACAATAATAATTCCTACCCCTTACCCCCAGGGCTGGTGTGAGAGTTCAGTGAGAAAATATTTGTAAAGTAAGCAGGCTTTGAAGCCTGTATGGAGTGCGTGTGTTTGGGGGGCAGGTGATGACATCAACAATAAAAGTAAAATCAGGAAGAGGGGAAGGGTGAGGGTGGGTGGATGGGAAGGAGTCCTATTCTGGACATGATGTTCGGTTTGAGAGGCTTAGGGGACATCTTGGTGGTTTGAGACTGAAGTTCAGAAGAGAGATTATGATTGGATAAATAGATCTGGCAGTCACCTTCATGATAACTGAAGCCATGGGCAACTATTGAAATTACCAAGTGAGATAGCACAGAGGAAAAAGAGCCTTGGGGGACATCCATGGGCATGTCCTGGGTGACAAACCAGCAAAGAAGACTGAGAGAATCAAGCAGAAAGGAGGAGAACCAGAAAGATTATTTATACAAAAGCTAGAAAGCTGAACTGAACCAGGAGGAGAAATAACAGTGTCAGTCAGCAGCTGCAGAGCAGAAGGAGGAGGATTGAGAAAAGACTCTATTTGGCAAAGAAGAGAACATTATAAGTTTGGAGAGAACAATTTCAGTGGAATATTAAGACTGGAGACATGGCATTAGGCAGGAGTAAAAAGAGAGGAAGTGGAGTCATACAGTATAGATTGCTTTGTCAAGGAGTCTAGCAGGAAGAGGAAGGAGAGATACAGAACAACAGCTAGCAGGGATGGCCAGGATCAGTATGAGGTTTTTTTTAAGGATGGAGGAGACTTGGTTGGGCATGTTTGTTGGCAATTGGAAAGAAGCACTAGAATATTTGCAAAAGGAAAAAAAATCTATATATTCATAGGCTGGATGCCCTAAAACTAGAATCATTAATGGAATACAACTATTTTGTAAAAACAACCCTCTCCCAAAAAACTGTACAAATATGAAAAACTTAAAGATAGGAAGTCAGCAGAACAAGATCATACACTGTAACCATATTTTAACATATTTTAACAGTTCAACAAAATTTAGAAGGAAACAAGTTGTGATAACTGTCAAAATTCTGTGTTTTTGATCAGAATATCTATAGTTCATATTTTAAGGTCTTATTTTAAGATTCTTAAGAAACATCTCTTAGGTGACCTATAAACATTAATTCAGATGTTTGTGCTGTAGATAGGAGATCTTGTCCAATGACCTACATATAGGCCTGCCACTGAAGGAGCTGAATTATGTTGTTCTTGATTATTCTGGTTACATACATATTTTCTCTGAGGATGATGCTATTATTATTCTATGATGGGTACAAAGGATCAGAGATGTTGAGAAAATATAGCAAGGGTCAAACAGGTAGCAAAAGACAGTATTCAGACCCAAGTCTGCACTCTATCCACTACGATCAAGGAGCCTCTAGCACAAATAGGGCCAAATTATGGGTGCTCCCACACAACCCAATTAGCTCGGTCATGTTGCTAATCACATTGAACATGGGACAAATGCTGGTGCCAGAGGATTGGTAAGGGTGCAGATGGCTCAATTCAATGCATCCCTACTAATAGAAAAATAACCCTCAAAGCTGTGTCTTATAGATGGGGGTCCCTACTGTTCTCTTTTATATATAAAGCACAGCTTATTATCATTATTCTATATAGATAGATTATTAACAGTATGCCGCTGGGGAAAAGCCAGGCCAGGTCCTGATACAAAGAGACCTTCAATAGTTATAAATATTAATGTGATTTAATTATTTTTTCTTTTTTAAAGGAAAATAGGGTTCCCTGCTTTTAAAATGAATGACGAGCTTCTGTCACATCTCTGGTGGTCCTTTCTCTCTTGACCATTAAGTGAATGGCAGCACAGGAAAAGAATTCCCTGGCCATTATAACTGAGACTTAATTGGCTCCAACAGAATGCCCTGGGTGGCATTCCCAGGGCGATGCAGCTGTCCTGGTGGGAGGGAGTCAATCATACATTGTAATCTCTGGCCTTGGCCCCTCCCCTCCTGTTTGCAAACAGATTGGCTGAAGGAGTGGACTGAGGTAGACTTAGGGTGTGCAGATGGACCTCCCAGAGCAGCAAAGGAGTGATTGGAGAAGAGGAGAGAGGGTGTGAAAGATAGAGGGGAAATGAGACTACGGTTTCCAAGTGGAGCACAGGAGGGCAGGCACAGGATACTGACACTGACCCCCAATGTCCAAGAAGAACCACATCATATCCAAAGAGACGGGACCTAATTATTCTCCGGCTGCCTTCACTGGAGAAGTATTCAAGGATCTGTTCATAGGAAGGATACAGTGAGGATATGGTTTCCTGTCAGTGTTAATTGGGACTTGTTAATTGGGAGCTATCTTTTGGGAAACTGTTTTCCTGGAATTATTCAGGGGCATCTACCAGATCTCCCTTTTTCTCCTTTCCTTGGAAAACACTAAAATACACAGCACAGTCACCCATCTGCTGGTTAGCAACAGAGCCCAAAAAAATTTGAATTAAAGAGTTAAGAAAAGTAATCCTCTATGATCTGTCTCTAAAACTTCAGTTTCCTTTTTCTTGAAGTGAGGGGCCTCACATCTAGGTCCAGATGGTTTCTAAGCTTTCTTCCCTTTCTAAATCTTCTGTTCTGAAAGTTGGCAATGAGATGATCATTTTTTTAGCCACAACAACTCAAGAAAACATGTCTATTGAGGTGCAGAGAATTTCAGTCATCACCTACTGTGATGAAACTGCAGATCTTTGAGGTATGGAAGAAGTAAGTCTTTGTGGTTAAGAAAGGAAAAGGCACTCTCTCCAGTCTACATTATCTTAGCTGATATTATTCATCCTTATAAGATGAATAGATAAATAAATATAGACTTTCACAGTTTTAAACTTTAAGTTCTATAACTTTATAGAAGCATATAAAGGCTTGTTGTGTACAAACTAGAAACATTGTGTATGAAATGATATTGTAACCAGGAGTTCAGATATCCCTTTGGGGGGAATAAAAAGGCCCAAACTTAACTGAAATTCTAGAAATTGTAGTTCTGGAGAGATAATATTCATTTTTGCTCTGGGACTGATTTCAGCTCTACTGGGAGACTTTGGGACTATAAAAGAGAGGAGAGAAAGCAAATGAGAATGACAGGTGTTTGGGAGGGGCAGCAGCATGACGGTGATCAGGGAGACAAAAACTCTGGCAATCTGTTTTCAATGTAATTTTTGAGACTAGACACTAAATGCTGACCTAGTAACCAACCCTCCATTCTAAAACCCAAAAATTCTTATAGAGTTGGCAACAGCTATTCTTGGAATTAACATAAAAAGAGTACAGTACGTTAATTCCATCAGTGTCTGCACCAAAGATGCTCCCATAGGAGTTTTTGGTGGGGTTGTTGCTATTCTAGTTTTTACTTCTTGGTTTTTTGCTTCCTAATAAAAATGATGACTAATCATAGTTTTGTGATGTATGTCTATTTATCATAGTATATACCAATGGCATCAAACTGAAATAGAAACAGATCCCTGTGGACATATTGACTTGAAGAACCAAAAATAAACATTATCTGTTATATTTTTATTTATTTTTTTAACCATTTCCCAATTACATTTTGATGTAGTTCAGATTAGTCTGATGCCTTGGGTCTACTAGAAGGAGCAATGGAAGGTGCCAATGACTAGTTGAGAATCACAGAACAAAAAAACAAAACAAAACAAAACGAAAAAAAACAGGTCAGAGTATGAGCCTTTTGTCAGGAGGATCACAATTTTATCCTGACTGGGGGGGCTCCATGATGAAGGTGAAAGATAAATCCATATTTGTCACTATTAATTTTCCAAGCCTTTAAAATAACAAAAAGAGACTATTCGTATGAACTAAGCCATTTTACTGTTGTAACCAGCGACCAGTAGCCATTTTATAGATATGGAAATTTATTAGAGAGGATAAATGACTTGACCAGGGTCTCATAGCTAGTAAGTGTTTGAGGAAAGATTCTAATCTAGGTCTATCTGACTCAGACTACCTGACTGTAACCTGGCTCTTTTAACCAAGAGATGCAAACATGATTCTCCATTTCCCTACACCTGGAATGCTCTTCCTTACCTTCTCCTGGCTTTACTGGCTTCCATCAACACTATGCTCAAATCTCACCTTGTATAAGAGGTCTTTCTTGATCCTCTCTCTACTATTTTATTTTTCCTCTGAGATTACCTTTTATTTACACTGTATATATTATGGATGTAATTGTTTGTTTGCTCTCCATCCTATTCAAATGAAGGCTCCTTGATATCTGGGGATAGTATTTTTTCCTTTCTCTGTATCCCTAAACACTTACCGTGATGCCTAACACATAGTTAAGTGCTAAATAAATGCTTTTTGACTGATTGATTGAAAGGGCTAAAATTACCACAAACAATTTTATAAAGTTTCAGAAAATTGTGAAACAAGCTGTTAACCTGTTCACTGACTTCAAACCCTATCTCAGATGCTAGCTGTGTGACTCCAGGCAAGTGAATGGATCTTTTTCAGTCTTAGTTTCTTCATCTGTAAAATGAGGATAATAATAGCACCTACCTACCAGAGTTTTTGTGGGGATCAAAAGAGAATATGAATAAAGTGCCTGGCAAACCTTAAAGCTTCTTTTCCTTCCTTCTTTCCTTCCTTTCTATTTATCTACCTACCTACCTAAAGACATAAACACACACATATACATAATTGTGAATATACATGTATTTATGTATATGTACATGTATATTAATCTCCAAGTTTATGTAGTTTGGGCATTTGTCCAATATGCCACAATGTCTAGACGGAGAGGTCTGCCCTTGGGCTTTGGGCCATTAGAAAGAACAAATGTCATTGCTTTGCTTTGACTCTGAAGACTTCTGATGTTTATATCCCTTAGCTTTTTAAAGGAATTCTATTCTGTCAAGAGTCTTAGAAGAAAAAAAAAGATCAGTTTAAATTAGGAAGTATGTCAGATCACCAGATGACAGGAAAGTCAGGATCATTGAAACTAATCATAAAAATTATTGCTTAAATCTATATTTCTTTGAAATTTCTCTAATGGGTAAGAGAGAAGAGTGTCAGAAACATTTTGATTGACAATCAAACTGATTTTCTGGAAAGTCATTTTTGCATAGGCAGCTCATCTTAGGCAAGTAGAATGTTGGATCCAAAACCTGGTCCACTGGGTTTGCATCCTGTCTCACAATAATTTAATTGGATAATAGCACAAATACTTTTAGAAAATTCATATTTTTTATTTTTCAAAATACATGGAAAGATGGTTTTCAACATTCACCTTTGCAAAACCTTGTGTTTCAAATTTTTCTCCCTCTCACCCCACTCTCTCCTCTCCAAGACATCAAATAATCCAATATAAGTTAAACATGTGCAGTTCTTTTAAATATATTTCCACATTTATCATGCTGTACAAGAAAAATCAGATTAAAAAGAGGAAAATGAGAAAGAAAGAAAAAACACAAGCAAATAACAATAAAAGGTAAAAATACTATGTTGACCCACATTCACTCTCCATAGTCCTCTCTCTGGATATGGACGGCTCTTTCATCACAAGTCTATGGGAACTTAGGCACAAATACTTTTATCCTTTACTTTACAGATAAGGAAATTGGAGCCCAGAGGAAGGAACAACTCATTGAAGATCACAGAACAAGTTTCATTAATTCCAAATCTTCCAACTCCATGTCAGGTACTCCTTTCTCTCCACCAGACTGCTTGATTCTATTTAACCCATGCATTATTAAAGTATATAATATTCATATAAAACCCTCTTAGTATGAGTGGAAAAAGGTATTTGTGGCTTAGCCAGGGGCCATAACTGCCATCTATATAACATTGTTTCTATGGGAAAATGTTTTCTGGGCTGGTCAGAGAAAATGGAATGTGGTAGTGCTGGAAAAATACAGGTCAAGACAGGATCAGACAGAATTCTTCCATAAGGTCCCAAGCAGAGGCCCTCTCTTTCCCCAGGTTTGGCCTGGGCCAGTCATACATATGCATGAGTATAGGCCTGTTGGATGGAGCTCAAGGAGTGTCTGTATCTAAGTGTTAGGATCGCCAAAGGCTTTAGGATTTGGAGTAAATGCAGCCCATTTTTAACATTCTAGAAGCATCACTGACAAACTTCTTTCCCCTCTAATCCCCATGGAGAAGGCTGGATACCTTGGAATGGAGAGGAGGGCACCTTAATGAACCAGATCTAGTGAAAGTACTGTCTGGGAAGAAGCCAGGCACTTTGAGCGATGTGGTCATCCTTTCATTACCGGTCCACGCCATCCCTTTCAGTTCCCTCAGTGATGCTTCTCTGGCTGAAAATGGCAAACATCTTCCTCTTAAAGTGCTCTGTGCAAGTCTTGGAGAATGATGTGTGTACATTTGTATGTATATTTGCATATGCACAAGCTCACTCAGCAAGATTTGTCATAGGCATTTAACATGAATTTTAGCAACTGCACCTTGAACTGCCAAGAGGTAAATGGAGAGATATTGTGTGAGTGAGCAAATGAGGTACAGAAGGGGACGGGGATGATTCAGCTGCACCTTTCTCATATCCCAGATTGAAATCATCATCTTTTAAATGATTTCAAATCATCCTAGGAATTAAGAAATTGGTCTTCAGAAATCTTTGAACACAGGGATTCTTAATCTTTTTTTAGGTCATGAACCCTTACTGATAATCTGATGAAGCCTTATAGACTCCTTTCTTGAACAGTATTTTTAAATATGCAAAATAAAATGTATAGGAATACAAAAGAAACTAAATATAAATACAAATAAAGATGTAGGGGTTTTTTTGTTGTTTGTTTTTTGGCCATTGAAGATCCTCCTGAAATTAACCTTTGCTCTACTGTACCCTTTGTTGCTCCTGGTGTCCTTCCTAAATCCCACCTAGGTATCTATCCTCTTCTGAAAGATCTTCAGAAATGGGGAAATTGAGAATTTTTGATACTAAGCAACTTTTCCACAAAAAGGGAGTTAGATTCTGTCATCTCTAAGGTTCCTTATATATATCAAATATTCTATGCTTTTGTGATTCCCTCTCCTTCTGGCAACTTCCTGGGCTCAAACTATGGGAACAGAGCAGTGCAAAGAACTGGCACAGGCAGTGCAGAAGGGAAGAAATACTTCCCTTCTTTTTTTTTCCCCCAGGGAAACTCATGGTGAATCAACAAAAGGACACAAGGAGAATGAATATCGAAGGAAGACAGGGACAGGGAGTTGGTTTTGAACCTCTTCCCAGATGAGGTCAGAGAGCTTCTTGCCTCTCAGCATTTTTTTTTTTTTTTAAAGTCAACATTGGTCAAGAGGCCCCAATGTGCCATTGTTTGTAGCTGATTGACTGTAATTGTTATGGCATGCTCATATCTTCACCCCCTATCACACAAAAAGCTCCTATTGTAGAAAGAGCTGTTTATTCAAATGGGTTTTAAGCTATATTCTTATCTGGCCTGTTATTTATATAACTGATTTATGAGTCATGTTCATGCACAGGGTAAAAGTTCAGTCTCCCCCAATCTGAATAACACAAAGACATGTTTCATTAGCTTGAGATAATAATTTTAAATGTGTGTGTGTGTGTGTGTGTGTGTGTGTGTGTGTGTGTGTGTGTGTTTTCTGCATTCCAGCCACAGTTTCCACTGAGTCACTGGAGAGACACATGAATCCCATGTTGGACAAGGTCTTCTGACAGCACAAGGTGTTCGAGGAATTAGTTAATATAAAGTTGGATGCTCCCCCTACATTTTCACAGAGGGCTACTAGTAATCTTCCTCATACTGGAGGAATAGATCTTAATTATCAAATGTTCAAGTTTTTGTAGCCTTTTGAGAGGACTTGGGATGGTTGAAGAACTTTAGAAAACCACTTAAGTTAAAAAAGATCAGAAGCATCTGGCTGCAAAAGAACCACTTTAAACTCTTCTTAGAAACCGACATTCTCATGAGGACGCTGGAAAAACCTCAGGGCACCTTGGAGTATTGCCAATTACATGGTTTCCTTTAGGCTTGCTGTCTGATTTTCTTTAGGCCTAAGGCTGCTTTTCAGCCTCTGTTTGGCTTTTAAAGCCCTTTACAACTTGCCCCAACCTACCTTTCCAATCTTGTTATACATTACTCTCCCTTCCTACACTCCATGGTTCAGTCAGTGCCATTCCTCACACATGACACCCTATCTCCATGACCTCAGATGGCTGGTCTCTGTGCCTGAAACACACTCCTTCCTTAACTTCTTCGATCTGTTGTTTCTGTCAAAAAATCAGTTTAAGATCACCAGAAGGTGGTAACAATGAAACCTTTCCTGATTCCTCAGCTGTTTGTGTCCTCAGGATCCCCTTGGATATACTTTAAGTTTACTAAATTACTCCCTAAATAGGATGTAAGCTCTTAGGGAGCAGGGACTGTTTAATTTGTCTGTATCCTCAGTGGCAAGGACAGTGCTGGAACACAGGAGCTGCTTAACAAATGCTTTGTAGGTAGATTGCTTAGTTGACTGAAAAAATCAGGATGGGCAACTGAACAAATCTGAGCACCTGTAGGCTCACACCATTATAAAGAATAAAATCAAATAGACATGTGAGCTATTATTGTTGTTACTTAGGATATGATAGTTAGAAACTCCCACTATAGGTGCAGAAGTTTGACCTCAGGCAAAGCAGTCCATCCCTAAGGACCAATTTATTGAATAGAAATATGAAGGGTGAGATTACAGGTTATTTCTAGCTTTAAGAGTCTGCAAATCTTTTAGAATATAATAACTCAGTAGGAGACCTCACTTGAGTTGCATCAATAGTCCTTAACCTGGGATTTATGAACTTGTTTTTCAAATATTTTAATACTTATTTTTACATAATTGGCTTATTTTATTTTATACATTCAACATACCACATTTTTTTCTGAGAAAGTCCATAGTTTTCACCAGATTGCCCAAAAGGGTTATGATACAGAAAAGCTCTTAAGTAAACATAGGAAAATTTTAGCGAGAAGCTAATCTAACTGTTGTATTTCTGGACTCTTCCTGAGGATGATGGGACATAATCATAGGAGCCTATGTTGCATGTACTTTCCTTGAAGGGGGAAGCAGTAGTGACCGAATCCTTGCTCAGTTTACTTAGTGGCTTCGCAACTCTAGGATCTGCTGAATTTGTTGAGTAGTATGTCCTATAGAATACTACACAAAGTAATTCATGCACGTCCTTCTGATATCCAATCACTGGGTAGCCACGGAGGAGCCCTTCAAAACTCAGGAATGATGAACATACACATTTTTTAGAAGCAAGTTAGCTCACAAACTAAACATCTGAGACGAAACACATGAAACTGTTTCCATTCTCATTTTCCTAAAGAGATGAATGGTTATTTCTCTGGATTTGTTAACAACTTGGGACCAGTCAAAAACCATTTCCCTAAGTAGGCTCTTTAAGACTCCTCTACTGCTAATTCCCTTTCCTGTATTCTCCTCACTTTGTCCCACGTCTCTAAGTCTACAACTCTAGAAGTATATGTCACAGACTCCTGGTAATATCAATGGTGCAAGTGAATAGATTATTGCCTGAATGTTTTATTGAATCTAGCTAAACAGATGGAGCATTGTGAGTAAGTCATCATAATAAACCAGCTTCTGAATGTTAACAAGATGGGCAGAAAACCTCTCACTGAGTAAGGGGGAAACCTAGAAGATATTACTTTGGAATTCTTCTAGTAATGAATAATTCCTGATCAGCTCCCATGGATTCAATGATCAGTTCTATGGTGATGATCCTCACCTATCCAGTTCTAATTACTTTCTTGTTTTTTTGCAATTACTGCCTATTGCACACCTGAAACTGATTGTTCAATAGAAATCTTAAACTCAACATGTACAAAACTGAACTTATGTTTGCTCCCAAGCTCTCCTCACTTCCCAACTTCTGAATTACTGTCAGGGACCAATATTTTCATTTTATCCATTACTCTTCCTTCCCCCCATCTTTTTCTCCCTCCCTCCTCTCTCTTCTGTCCTTTTTCTCTTCTCTTCAATCTCTTCTTCTTTTCAGTCTCTCCCTTCTCTTCAGTATCTCCTTTTTTCTTCAATCTCTTTTTCTCCTCTCTCCTCCTCCTTCTCCCTCCTTCCCTCCCTCTTCTTTCTCTCCTTTCCTCCTCTGTTCTCTCTCTCTCTGTGTCTGTCTCTGTGTCTCTCTGTCTCTCTGTCTCTCTGTCTCTCTCTCTCTCTCTCTCTCCCTCTCTCTCTCTCTCTCTCTCTCTCTCTCTCTCTCTCTCTCTCTCTCTCTCTCTCTCTCTCTCTCTCTCTCTCTCTTCCTCCCTCCCTCCCTCCCTCCCTCCCTCCCTCTCTCTGCATCTCTCTCTGTCTCTGTCTCTCTCTCTCTGCCCCTCCTCTCTTCTCTTTTCAATTTTTCTCTTACCATGTCATATCAATTCTACCTTCACAGCATCTCTTGTATATGCACAATACCAACTCCTCAGACATTCCTACTACTTTGCTATGGCTCTCATCCCCTCACACATGGACTGTTGTAATAACCTGCTGGTTGGTCTCCCTGTAACAAGTTTCTTCTCATTCCAGTAAATCCTTCACTTAGCTGTCAAACTGATCTTCCTAAAGCACAGGTCTGATAATTTTACTTCCTACTCAGTCCTTTTCACTCAATAAAATCCAGCAGTTTCCTATCATTTTTTATTTGGGAAAACCCATGGCAATGTGGCCCCTTCCTAATATTCCAGTTTTCTTCTTACACCTTCACCTCTTCTCCCATATTCCTCTTTTTCGCCGTTCTTCCCACAGGACACTCCATTTCCCAACTTGAGGCATTTTCACTGGTTATTCCCTGTGTCTAAATATTTCTCCCCTTCTCTTTTCTATCTCCTGGTTTTCCTGGCTTTTCTCAGAGCCCAGCTAAAATCTTACCTTTTATTATAAAAAGCTTTTTCCAATGCCCCTTAATTCTAGTGCCTTCCTTTTGTTGACTATCTCCAATTTATAGCCTGTCTATATCTTGTTTGTTCATAGATGTTTATATGTTGTCTCTTTCCATTAGATTGTAAGCTCCTTAAAAGTAGGGACTATCTTTTGCCTTTCTTTGTATCCAGTGCCTGGCACTTAGTTGGTGATTAATAAATGATAATTGACTAATTGACTTGGACAAATAGACAAAGACAGCTTAGGAGAGAAGGGTCTGCCCTCCACAAGCCCCGGGAGAAATTTTTGAGATCCACCAGATCAAAGGACTGTCATTTTCTTATCAACCCTAGCCTCATGAACACCTTCTGGCTACCTCTCTGGGATTTTGTCTTTACCCATTTCAGTAAGTCATAATGGATCTTTAGTGGGCATTATTTCACTGAAAATAACAGCATCTCACCATTCAATTGCTATCTTTGTAGAGTCTTCCTCATACTAAAAATTACAAGTGTTCTCTCCTAGGGTATATAGTCTTTACTCAAAGATGATAGAGTTTACCTCTGCTAGCCAAATCATCAGGACTTCAAAGAGAGGAAGGAAGTGAAAATGGAATCAAATATACACAGAATGTTTTCTTGGAGTCCAGGAGTATACTGGAAAGCACCTAGATGTTAGTGATGGCACTTTTGCCTCTTCTCTTTGATTTTCAGGATATGTGCTGAATACAGACTTGTTAAAAGAATGTTTCACTTTACTTAAGATAGTGAGTTTGAACTTGTTCTTCGGCAGGGTCATGTTAACCCATAATAAAAAAAAGGACATATGATTGTCTCATTGAATGCCTTGCCTCAAGGGCACTGATGTTTAACCTAAAACTTCTGAAAAACTTTGAGAGACCAAAGAGCTAAGTGATTCCTCCTTTGTTGCAGGAGATAGCTTAGATGGATTCCTTTCCTCCATCTCTAGATATTTAAATGATAAGGATCCAAATAATAAGTTCAAACACCCAGAGACATTACATAAGGTGATGATGTGCTGTTCTTTGCCATTTAAATTAAAGCTGGTATCCTACTTGAGTACAGTGATCACCTTTGAGATTTCCATTGAGCTCTTCACAGTCTCTTGTAAAAATCTCCCTTGTGACCAACATACATTTGTAAACTGGCCAGTCAGGTGTAGGCATGCAACCAATGGTGAAGGAGTAAAGTTGTTTTGAGGATGAATAGCTTGCATCTGAGAATTAAACTTGAGATCCCAACTTCATAGGCACTGGGCTCTGAGTGAACTAATCTGCTCAAAAAAGAAGTAATCATTATCCCACATGTTCTGGCCTATGATAAGTAATTACAAAGAGGCTGCTAACCAGTACATTTCCCATAATCAGTGGGATTAAAATGAAGCACAGCAGACTTAGGGTACTATATTAGAAGGCTGAAAGGGACTTTATAAGACCATTTGATCCATTCCTCTGCCACCAAAGAAAGTCACATTTACAATCTATCCCCCCAAAAGTGGTGTTTACCAAATTCTTCACAGTGTCTAGATAAAAGCATTGCACAGGGACTGGGATGTGTATAAATTATTAAGGAATGAAATAGAGGCTTAAAGGATGTTGTGGGGTACAGGGTTACTTGAGAAAAGGACAAATATGCATGAATTTGGAACTAGAGAAAAAACAGCCTGATGATGGAAGTTAGGAGTTAGGAAGACTTAAATTTGAATTCTACCCCAAATACTTAACTAGTTGTGTGATTCCAGGCAAGCCATTTTTCTCTGCTTCAATTTCCTTATCAGTAAAATGGGGGTAATAAGAGGATCTATACAGTTGTTGTGAGGATCCAATATGATCATGTATATAAATAATTTGCAAATATTCAAATACTAAGCAAATGCTAACTATTATTATTTGGTAAAAGATGATAGGTTCTAATGAGATAGATGGAGAGATGGAATAACAGGACATTTATAAAATGCTTCCCATGTGCTGTTCCTACCCTCAAGAAGCTTAGAAGGAGTTAAATGTCCCACTTGGGAATGGGGAAATGCTATTCACACAGAGTAGATTGATTTGGAAGTGAAGTGAGCTTGGCTGGGGTCCCTCATGATGGGTGGTCTGGGCTGAGCAATCAGAAAAGCATCCCCCCAGGGTGGAGGCATCTGAGGTGGGGGGAGAGGTAATATTGGCTGGCAAGGAGATGGAAGAGTCTGGAGAGGGGGCTGAACTGGGAAATAAAAGTCAATACATATGATTATATCTTGAAGGGGCTCTTACATTTAAAGACCCACATTGCTCCACGACAGTAAGGGATGACTAAGGCAGCATTTGGAGAATAGCTTCAGCTAACTATTCAACACTGTTTTTCATTTGTCTCCAGTACATTAAAGACATGGAATTTTATTTTTGTGCACTTTCCCTGCTTCCTGTACTCCCATCCTTATCAGAGCCTCTCTCTGTTTCAGTGAATAGTCTTACTGAATTGCCATAGCTGAAAAAAATTTCTGGCCAGCTTTGCAGTGTCCATTTCCATTGTAGTGGATAGAATCTGCTATATTTAGCTTTGCTGGTCCTTGGACAAGAAAAAACCAGCTACCTCTGAAGTGTTTTCAGTTGAGTAGGATCTGCTGAACCTTCTGTTCAGCTGGCACTGCCTTCAAGAGAACAGAGTCATCCCTGTACCTTGATGAGGCAACCTAGGGGCACCTCAGTGGAGGACATGAGAAATGAAGGAAAATAAAAATCTTCCCTGAATTAGAAAACATGGATCTGTTAGAACATAGTCTACATCTTTGAATCTGAAAGTCAGTTTTTGCAGGCATTAAGTGGGATTTGAATGGGCCCAAGATTCCTGAATTAAAAGAGCTAAAGGATAAACAAAGTCTCATTATAGTTAAATGGAATGGAATGACGGTCAAATAACTTAGTGGGCCAGGCAGCCAACACTTCTTCCAGATCTGAATTTAAGAATAAAGAGGAGAGACAGAGACAGAGAGAGGGACAGAGAAAGAGACAGAGAGCAGAGCTGAGCAGAGCCAGGATTGGCTGGTATATCCAATGTAATTTTTCATACCTGAAACCTTGACTCTATAAGCAAGCAGCTCCTACAAAGCACGTTAGTCCAATCTTCAGACTGTTATGAGGAGGCTGCCTACCCTGAAAGGCCAACTAAAAGCCTCTGAACAGAACACTGACAATAATGTGAGAGAAGGCCTCCTATACCTACTCACCCTTTGGCTCCTGTATCAGGACTTAAAGAGATCTGTAAGGAGCCCTGGGAATGAACATTCCTCTTGATTTGAAGTCAGGTCTGTTATTATGGGTACATTGCTACAGATAGGCATAAATGTGAAGAAGGTGAAGTTGTGTTTTAATCACTTTCTATCTTTTCTGTCAAATTTCTGATATCTCCATCCTTTGGACATCTAACATCTCCTATGTTTCTCTTAAATGGGATCTTGTTCTTGCTGCTTAATTTCTTTAGAATAGAAGAGTTTTGATAATTCTTTTTTGTTTTTGATGCCACTGGCTATTATTTCCTAGAGATAAAAATTAAAAATGGCTAACATTTATACAGCACTTCAAAGTTCACAAACTCTGTACATATACTCTCATTTAATAATAAACTTCTCACCCATGGAATCCTCTCTTATGTCAAAAGAGAACCGCGTCTTATTTCAGTAAAATCAATGGATATAGTCTCTGCATATACATAATTCACACTTAGTGTCTACTGTGAGACAGGTTGTTGGGCATGGAGTCAGGAAGATCTGTGTTAAATCTGGACTCAGATACTTCCTAGCTGTGTAACACTGTACAAGTCACTTCATCTTGTCTACCTCAGTTTCCTCATCTGTAAAAATGAGTTGGAGAAGTAAATGGAAAAACTACTCTAGTACCTTTACCAAGAAATCCCCAAATGGGGTCCCGAAATGTCAGACATGACTGAAATGACTGAACAATAAAAGAGTCCACTCCCTGTCTACAGAGATGAGAGAGGTTGTTTCATCGTTCTTTCTTTGCTTCAACCCCGAAGGTTAGGGATTATGTATAATCTGACTTTTGGTGTCTTTTAGGATTGATCTGCATTGCTATTACTGAAGTCATTGTATCTATTGTTCCTCTCCCTACAATTCTCTAACTTTCTTGTGTTTGTTATTCTTTAGGGATAGGGACTGAACTTGTGGTTTCAATGGCTTCATTATTTGCCAGTATATATAATAATATTCCATCACATTAAGGTGCCACAATGTGTTCAGTCATTCACTCTGTAGACAAATTCTTTGGTACTACAAAAAGTGTTGCTTTGGATATTTTGGAACATATGGGATTTTTTTTTTTTGACATTAATTTTTGGAGGATCAGAAAGCATGAATAGTTGAATGACTTTTCTCATATGTTTCCAAATGGATATCCAGGAGGATTTTGCTATCCAATTTTTCCAATGAGAAAGAGATAAAAGGCTGGCATTGAAAATTTCCAAACAGGGTGAACACTGATGCCTTTGCTACCACCAGGACAAAAGGATCATTGTGCTAGCTTTCCCTAGGACTCCTGAAAGAGGGAAATCATGGGAGGAGAAGAAGGATCAGGGAAACTGGGAAAGGTGAGTCCATTGCTGGCACCATTAACAGGTTGGAGTTAACAGATCTGTCTTAGAAAACAATGTTGTTAATGTAAACATTCCTGAGTGAACACAGAATAGGGAGAAAGTCCACAGAGCCAGAAAGTTGAGGATTAACTCTTTCCTGAAGAAAACATCACAAGGGGCTCCAGCTGTTTGGTGGAAAACAATCTCCTCCAGATCTCTAGAGTTCTAAGTGCTTTTTACCTTAAGGGAATTTTTATTTACTCATCATTCCAATGGAAATAAAAATGGTATTCCTCTGTCTTGTTTACACCTGAGGAAATTAAGGCCCAGAGAAGATAAAGGCCTTTTTCAAGATTCCAGAACATTAGCATCATTGCTAGAACATAGTCCTTCCAATTCTAAGCTCAGCACTCTGTTATGGAACAAATCAGAAAGTGGCTTGATTTCCTGCACACAGTAAACACTGAACAAGAACTTGCTATGTATTAAATTGTCCAATTATGAGATGGAAGATCCTGTACAAGACTGCATCTCAGCAGGCAGCAACCATATAAATATCTGATGAATAACAGACTAGAATTTGGCTATGAAGATAATAAGCCTCAAGGAGATACATGAACTTAAACTGTTTTTCAAGCAGAAGAGACAGATTTACACTCTTCTGGTCAACCTCATAACCAATGCCATATATTTCTCATAGAGTTAAACAAGATTCTGTCCCCTTAAATAAAGGGACAAAATGATTGTGTCCCAGGTGGGGTTAAGTCAAAACTTCATCTGCACCAGAGTGGACAATAAAGCTAATTGAGAAGATAAATCTCTGACCTTGCATATGGGGATAGATCCAGGGAATGAATGCCACATTTGCTTTTGGAAACTACATCCCTTAGAAAGCTATTGTGCTGTGGACATAGCCAAAAGTAAATCTAGTGTCCATTGCAAGGACTCTAGCCTTTATACCTGCGAGACTAGGATTAGAGCTAGGCATAATCCAATCTAAACTGTTCATTTTATATTATAATAATAATAATCTAGTGGATATGTGATATCATCAAAAAGGGCATTGCCTGCAGTGCTACAGCTGGCAACCCATTTAGTCCTGTCCATTCCATGGAACTCTTATCAGTGTGCCATAGTGAAGTTCACTTGTTCTCATATTCTCTGAGACTGTGAGGATACTGGAGCCATTACCAGTAGATAAATAGTCAAAATAGAGGAATAGGCTGTTTTCAAAGGAAGAAAAACAAGCTATTAACAATAATGAAAAACACAAACAGTCATTAATAATTATAGAAATGTAAATTAAAGTAACTCCAAGGTTCAGTTTGTCAATAGTAGGTAACAGAGAAAAATGACAAATATTGGAAAGACTACGGATAAACATGACTCTGGGCAGAATGACTCAAGGCCCGCATGAATCTTTCCTCAGATCAAGAGAATGAAGTCACAAGTTAGTGACCCACTCTGATCATCACCTCCTGAGGTGCAATTGTCCCATTCTCTAATGATGTTGGTCTGATTAAGAGAGAAGGAGAGAGGGAAGGAGGTGGAAGAGGAGAAAGGTGGAGGGTAAACAGAGACAGTGGAGAAGGAGAAAGAGAGAGAGGGAGAGGGAGAAGAGAGAGACACAGAGAGACAGAGAGAAACAGACAGAGACAGACAGAAGTAGAGTTGCAGAGACAGAGAAATAGAGAAAGATAAAGATAAAGAGATAGAGACAGAGACAGAGAGCTACAGAGAGAGGGAGAGAGAGACAGACACAGAGAAAGATAAAAAGATAGCGACAGAGAGAGAGAGACAGAGAAAGAGAGAGAGACAGAGACAGAGAAAGAGAGAGAGAGACAGAGACAGAGAGAGACAGAGACAGAGAGAGAGACAGAGAGACAGAGAGAGACAAAGACAAACAGACAAATACATAGAGAGATACAGAGAGATACAGAAAGAGGTAGAGAGACATACATACAGAGAAAGAGACAGAGAGAGGCAGACACAGAGACAAGAGAGGGAGGGAGACAGAGACAGAGACAGAGAGAAAGATAAAGAAATACAGAGACAAGACAGGGAGGGAGGAACATGATTTAGAACCTGGGCTGGGTGCTGTGGGCAGAACATTCCTTCCTTCCAGGCAGAAAGACTTCCAAAGAGCTGGACAGCCTGTCAAAGCCCAACCTGCTTTTGGGTGCTGGGAATTCCTTTCCCTCCTCTTTCATCTTTAATCAAAACCGAATGTTCAGATTGGCAGAGTTGTCTGGAAAGTGCTCTTAAACAATGCGGCTGTATTGATGCTGGGTGGGTCTAAAGCTGGAAGGCTTTTAAAAACCCTATAAAGGTTATTAAAATATTTTATTAAAACATCAATAAGCCACCCATTCCTTGGGTGGTCCCCAGGGACATCCTACCTCCTTTTCCATCAGGCACATATACTGCACTTATCTCTGGGAAGCTATCTGGGATTAAAACACTTAATTGAAAAGATTAGCGAAGAAAACTCCAAGTAACTTTGTCCCTTCTTGAGATGTCAGTCCAGCAAACAGTCAACAAGCTTTTATTAAGAACTACAATGTTTCAGGCTCTGTGCTAAGAAGCAGGTTACAAAAAAAGGCAAAGTCCTAGGCTCTGCCTTCTCAGAGTCTACAGGGAGACAACTTAGAAATGACTCTGACCATACAATATACAGTTGGGAAAGGTCACCTCAGAGGGAAGGTACTGGGGATGAGAAGAGAGGAAGGGAAGGAGGATTAACTCCAGAAGAGAGGACTTGAGCTGAGCCTTAAAGAAATCCAGGGGAACCAGGGGGTGAAAGATGAGGGAGGGAGAACACTTCAGGCACGGGGGACGGCTAGTGGAAAGCCATGGAGTTAGGAAAATACATTCCCATTGTTGTCTTATTTTTTGAAGAGGACTAGCAAGAAGGCATTGTCATTGGATTGTAGACTACTACAAAGAGAAACAATGTGTAAAAAGACTGGAAAGATAGGAAGGGGCCCTGCTGAGAAGAGCTTTAAATGCCTAACAGAGGATTCCATATTGGATCCTGGAGGTAAAATCTCTTAGGTTGTTGAAAAAGCCAGGGAAAAGAAGTCAACATTTCTAGGTTCTCTGATCCATCAAGTCAAATGAAATCAAGAAGCATTATTAAGTGCCCACTATTCTCTGCGTTAAGTTCCAAGGATGCAAATACAAACAAAATAGCCCCTGCCTTCAAGGAGCACACTTTCTAATGGAAAGCCACCACTAATTCTCTGTGACCTTGTTATTTCTCCACACATCTCTATTCCCAGAAGCAGTGTGGTACAGTGAATATGGCTTGGGGTCAGGAAGACCTGACATCAAACCGCCCCCTTTGCCACACATGAGCCATGTACCTATAGGTTAACCCCATTCCTTTCTGAGATTCCTCATTTATAACATGTGCTTTAATGCTAATACTTCCCCACCAAAATGAAAAAATATACATACTAATATCTCCCTCACTAGGGTATTATGAGATTCAAATAAGATCATGTATGTGATGTGTCTTGTAAAACTGAAAGGGCTGTGTTTATGTGAGCTGTTAGTATGATTCCCAGTAAATTTTATTGACTGGTGGACTGACCGTTAGGGAAGATGGACTCAAAGACCCTGTCATCGAAACTTAGACTTTCCTAGAGCAAATCAATGTTACAAATTCTTTCGTTTTTAAATCATCTTCAATAATAACATTTTTATTCCTACAAAATTTTGGGCAAACACCATGAGAGGATCCAGAGCCCAGGGCTGGAATAAGCTGGAAAAAGCACTCCTAGTCCATCTTGCCCAGACTCAGCATTTTTTCACTCTGTCCCATTCTAAAGTGGAAGAATGTCTGGCTAGTCCCATTTTCAATGAGGGCAGTTATTTATAAAGGGAAGTCTCTTCCTTTTCCTTCAGTCAGTCCCTATGTTCTAAGCTGGGGCTATTGTTCCTGTGATCCAATATGAAGGAGTTCTTTCCCTGTTCTGTATTGTCCTTTCCACAATACTCCATACTTCACATGAAAGATAAGTCATTCATTTCTATTTTAACTTGAGATAAAGGCACACAAACTTCCAGATCAAAAGCAAGGGAGAGTGTAAAGGGCTGGAACTTTGGAGAACTATACTTCAGGCTCAGTAGGATTAATTTAATCTTACAACAAGGTGTTATACTCAGTGGAATTGATAAAATAATGGTTATCTAGTTTAGCATGTGAGTGCTCTAGTTGAGTATGATTGATTTAATCTTACAACAAATAATGGTTCCCTAGTGATATAATGATTGGTTTATGCTCAGTATACTATAAAGATGTAACTGTGATAAGAGTATATAAGCTGGGGACAAACTCAGCCAGAGAGAGACTTCAAGATTGAGACCATCCTGGTGGCTCTCCTGTCTTCATTATTTCTCCACCAAAGACCAAGGACTCGGGGCTGGTCACAAGATCCTCCAGAGCCAGTCTGGACACTATATTTTAATCACCCCAATTTGGGGGCTCTAGAAAGCAGGGCATTACATTTGGATGTGCAGACTGCTAACTGGCTGATTGGCTGAGACTGCTGACGAAGACTGGGAGACTGAAGGAGACAATTAAAAACTTTGGACTTTATCCCTGACTATTCTCCTGGTGATCACTCTGCTAAAAGGAAGGCTGGTCCCAAAACCTCCAGAAAGCTAACCAGAACATTACAGGAGAGCCCTTCTTGGGGGTCAGAGTTAGCATGAATATAGCTAGATGTACTAATCTCCAAAATCCCTCCCTCCTCCAACTCTCATCTTTCATTTAGCAGAAGTCCAGACAATGCCTAGAAAGCAAGAGACACTTTAATTTTTTGTTATTCTGCTTCTCCCTTCTCTAGCCCAATGCCAGGGACCATTTAATAAATGCTGTTTCACAGAAACCTGGGAAATAATTTTGACAGTCAGTGTAGTGTGTTTGATAAAAGGCCTAATTTCTAAAATATATAGAGGACTGAGTCAAATTTATAAGAACAGAAGCCAATCTTCAATTGATAAATTGTTAAAGATATGAACAAGCAATTTTCAGATGAACAAATTAAAGCTATCTAGTTATATGAAAAATTGTTATAAGTCACTATATTAAAGAATTACAAATTAGAACAGTTCTAAGATACCACCTCACAAATATCAGATCAGCTAAGATGACAGAAAAAAAATGTTTTAGGTTGAAAAACTGGGAATATTAAAGCATTGTTGATGGAAGTTGTGATCTGAGGCAACCAATCTGGAAAACAATCTGGAACTACACTCAAAGGGCTATATGCATATCCTTTGATCCAGCAGTGTCCCCACTGGGTCTGTATCCCAAAGAGATCATAAAAAAAGGGAAAGAACCCACATGTGCAAAAATGTAGCAGTATTTTTTTTGTGGTGGCAAGGAATTATGTAATGGCTGAACAAATTGTAGTATATGAATATAATGGAATATTATTGTTCTATAAGAAATGATGAGCAGATTTCTAGAAAAGTCTAGAAAGATTTACATAAGAGAACACTGTACATAGTAACAGCAACACTGTGAGATAATCAATTATGATAGACTGCTCTACTTAGCATACAACAATCTAAGACAATTTCAAAAGACTCGGGACAGAAAATTCTATCCACAGTGAGAATGTGAATGCAAATCAAAACATACTGTTTTCACCTTTTGGAGTTTTTTTGTTCCTTTTGTTCTGAGTCTTCTTTCCCAACATGACTTATGTGGAAATATGTTTAAAATGATTGTACATGTATAACCTATATCAGATTACTTATTCTGTGGGAGAGGGGGGAAGAAAGGGAAGGAGGGGAGGAATCTGGAGCTCAAAAATCTTACAAAAATGAATGTTTAAATCTTTATATGAAATTGGAAAAAATTAAATACTATTAAATGAAAAAAATTACCGCTACAATGATAATTGTGGATATAAGTATAGAAGAATTTCACATGTTTAACATATATTGGATTACTTGCCATCTAGGGGAAAGGGTTGGGGGAAGGGAGGGAAAAAATTTGGAATACAAGGTTTTGCAAGTAGAATGTTAAAAATTATCCATACATATATTTTGAAAATAAAAAGCTTTAATAAAAAAAAAAATGCTGCCTACAATCTAACTGAATCCTTCTCTTTTTGACTTCTCTCTACCACACACTTATTCCATTTTCATTTGCATAGAAATTTGTAATGTATCACTCCCTTGCCTAAAATACCTATTATGACCCCTGATTATTTACAGGACCACTCCTTAGCCTAGTAAACACCTCTAAAATGTGGCTCCCATATATCTTTTTAGGCCTGCTTCCCATTATTCCCCAACACAGAGCCTCTGTTCCAGCCAGATAGCAGGGTAGGTTGAGTGCTTGGAGACTTGGAATCAGGAAGTCTAGAGTTCAAGTCCTACCCTCAGATAGTTTCTTTTTTTCTTTTGCCCTGTTTTATTTTTATTTTTTTTTAGGTTATTCATGTGCATTCATCATATATATATATATATATATATATATATATATATATATATATATATATATATATATATATATATATATATATATATATATGCCATGTTAGAAGAGAAAAATCAGAACAAAAGGGGAAAACCATGAAAGAAGGAAAAAGAAAAAGGGGAGGTGGGAATGGCGAAAATAGTGTGCACTGATCCACATTCAGTCTCCATAGATCTCTCACTAGATTGCAGATGGGATTGCCTTGGATGATTGAATTACTACAAAGAACCAAGTCTATCATAGTAGATCATCACACAATCTTTTTGCTGCTGTGCACAATGTTTTTATGGTTCTGCTTGCTTCACTCGGTATCAGCTCATGTAAATTTTTCCAGGCTTTTCTAAAGTCAGTCTGTTCATCATTTTTATAGAACAATAATATTCCGTCACTTTCATATACCATAACTTATTCAGCCATTCCCTAATTGATGGACATTCACTCATTTTTCAATTCTTTGCTACCACAAAAAGAACTGCAACAAACATTTTTGCCCAAGTTACCTTCAAATATTTAATAGTTGTACAGCCCTGGACAAGTGGCTTAAGCTCTCTTAGTCTCAGTTTCCTATCTGCAAAATGGGGATTATCCTGGTACCATCTATTGGGGGGAAAAGGAAGTTGTGAGGAAAGTACTTTGCAAGATTTTGTCTTCCAACAACTAGCACAATGCCTTGCATTTACTTAAATAATGAGATGATTATCAAAATGATCTCTAAAACAGGGGAACTAGACTAGATGATCTCTACAATCCTATAAACAGTCTAACATCCCAGGACCTTTTCTCTATCAAACCTTCCCTGACGATTCCAAAGTGAAATAATTTCTCCTTCCTTTGATGGAAGCTTCCAATGGGAAGATTTTTTTGCTTTAAAGTGCAAAATAAATATCTCTTATTATAGAAGTTATTATCTATATAATTCTATCAGTTCATTACATACAGCCTTATTAACATTTTTCTGTGGTTCTGTGGCCAGGTTTGATTTCCCAACTAGATTATAAATTCTATAATTTCTCTTACCTTCCTTTGTAAACTGTTTGGCATCTTGTGTGTGAGAGGTATTCAAATAATAACTGAAGGTTACTAGGGAAAAAGAAAGAAAGCATCCTGGCCCATATTCCTGTCAAGGCTTAGAGGTCTTTAACCCATGGCAAGGCCATTTATGAGACAGCAGGAGGCATTTAAGCTTGCATATGAGAATAACGGTGTTTTCTAAAGACAATGTCTCCTTTCACAAGGTTTTCTGTCTTGCAGGGTATATTTATGCATGGTCCTGGTGATCTGCAACAGATGCCTGGGCTACAAAGAATAAATCTCTTGTTCAAAGTAAGCCTGGTTTACTATTATCTTGATAAGATAAAACAAGGATAATGGCTTGTTAGAGGCTGAGGCTCTTTTATAGATCTCTCCCTATCTGTTTATGCGTGTGCACAAGCAGAGAGTTGGTATGCCCTTTGGGTCACAGTAAAGAGGAGAGAAATCCATTTGTATTTTGGAATAAAACCTTGCTATTATTGATAGCTATTTGGTCTCTATCTAGAAAGCTCAGGAAGGAACCTTATGATTCTATTGCTTCCAACATGTTATTCACCCATAGAACAGGAAGGGAAAGTGACTCTTGGCCCTTTTAAATTCCATAACCCCTTTGACTTCTGTAATCCTTCATATCTCACACCAAAATGGTGTCCACAGAAAATAATGGGGTACATATATTGGGACGTGCCTATGTGAGAACCTGAAGAAGCAAATAGCCACAGTACACAGAATGGGCCCAGAGTTGGGAAGACCTGAGTTAAAATTCTACTTCAGACACTAAGTGTGTGATTCTGGGCAATCCATTTTACCTCTATCTGTCGACTTCCACAACTGTAAAATGGGAATGACAATAGTTACTTATTCCTAGGGTTATTGGAAGGATCAAGTGAGATCATATTTATAAAGTACTTTGCATAGTGCCTGGTATATAGTTAATATTTAATAAATGTTTGTTCCTCACCCTTCCCATTTATGCATTTTCTTAGCTGAGACAGCCTTAAAAAAAGTTAATCTCAAAGTCATAGTTTATAGTAAGAGAGGCATGGCATATAAGACTAGGAGGCTCAGAGTACCACTATCTCTATCCTGGGCAGACCACACTGGAAATCCTGTGTTCTGAGGCATGAGTGCTACATTTAATGAAGGGAATTGATGTTTGAGTGCACCCAGAAAGGAGAATCACAGAATCATAAGTTCTCTTCATGGTCAATTAGTCCAGAATCTTCATTCTACAGATTAGGAGACTGAGACTGTAAGATGTTATATAGTTTGGTCAAAGTTTGTGCTGTGATGGTTGTTTAGTTGTGCTCCTATGGACCATAGCACGCCAATACTGTCCATGGGGTTTTCTTCGCAAAGATACAGGAGTGATTTACCATTTCTTTCTCCAGCCCACTTTACAGATGAGGAAACGGAGGCAGAGAGGGTAAAGTGACTTGTACAGGATCACACTAGATCTGAACTCAGGAAGAAGATCCTGGCTTGATGTGTCCCACCCTGTCTTAAAGGAACAAGAAACATGATAACATTCAACTATGAACTCATGCAGACTAAGGAAAGTCAAGAGGGGGAAGCAATGGACATATTGACCACAATTATATCAATGGGGGAAAAAAAAAAAAAAACACTGGAAGAAGTCACAATTCAGATTATTCAGATTACATGCATCCGCTAACTTCCACAACCCAAACAGAGAACTGCTGATGAAATTCTTTCCTAATCTCTCTAGAGAGTGGTGGGTCATGGTGTGTAATATGGCACATGCTTTCAGGGACACATTGGTTTATTTTGCTTTAATAAGAGTTCTTTGTTGTAAGGGGCCCTGGGCAGTCTAGAAGAAACAGAGGAGATTCTGTGTGCCTTGGGGAAGGAGATACCAAAAGCCTGAAGGGTAAAAAGAGAGGGAATGAGATTTTACTTTTTTTTTTTTTAATTATTATTATTATAACTTTTTATTTATAAGATATATGAAGATTTTACTTTCTTTACAATTTTGCCTGACTGCAGCAATGTGCCCATGATGGCAGAGACTTAACTCTGACCTAAGGCGAGTGCTGGTTCCCATGGGTCCTTACACTCAAAAAAGCCCCCAAAAGAAAAACAAAAACCAGAATGACTGCTTATGCTGTTCTTAAAGATCTATGAGGAAGGAGCAGCTTCAGAATGGAGACTGCTAAGAACTGCCAAGTGTCTGTTCTCTGCTCCGCGCCCGGTGGACAAAAGCCCTCTGTGTTCATCTGTGCCACCTTATTGCATTTCACATGATTCAGCTACTTAATTGGTAGGGTATGGACAGCAGAAATCCCTGAATTACTAGACTTTGGTTTCTTTACACATTTCTATCCCCCAGGACCTCATTTTCAGAATCTATGCTTGATGGATTCTCTTGCCCAAATTCAACTGGTGGGAAACTTTTGGTGGCAAGTGGTTCTGTGATTTTAGTGAGGTGCTGAGCCCATCAGAAGAGAAAAACTCCATTACTGAGCTGTGATGCACTGAAAGAGTGAAGCTCACTGAAAGAGTGAATGTTCCTATAACAGGTCGGATCATATCACATTCCTACTCCATAAACGCCCATGGTTTCTGATTGCCTCCAGGATCAAATATAAAACGCTCAGTTTGGCATTCAAGGCCCTTCACAATCTAGCCCCCTTCTATCTTTTCAGTCTCCCTGGTATGATTTTTGGTTTTGAGACACTAGTCTCCTAGATGTTTCATAAACTCCATCTCTTGGTAGTGGACATTTTCTCCAGTTGTCCCCTATGCGTGGAATGCTCTTACTAGTGACTTCTCTGGTTTCCTTTAAGTCCCAACTAAAATCCCACCTTCTACATAAAGCCTTCCCCAACCTCTCAATTCCTGTGCCTTGCCTCTGTTAATTATTTTCTATTTGTCCTAGTTTACTTTGTATATATTTGACTATATATAGTCTTGTAAATTCCTTGAGGCAGGAATATGTTTAGATTTTTTTTTTGTATCCCCAATGTTTATTATAGTGTCTGGCACATGGTACTTAATAAGTGTAGACTGATTGCTTGTGTACAAACAAGCATTGTTGGGCAAGATAAGAGAGCTATTTCCTCTAGCAATGATATAGTATCCTCATTTCCAACCCTGGGGTTCTAAGAATCTGCTAGCTCCCTCCGCCTCTGTAAAGAAATTCAGAAGACAACAGATTTTTGTTCCTTTTTTCCCCTGTATTCATCTGTTGCTTCCTGTGCCCATTATGGAAAGCTACACACACTTTTCTTGCCTATCTTTTTGGCACTAAGAGACCTGGAAAGTGGTGTGTGTGTGTGTGTGTGTGTGTGTGTGTGTGTGTGTGTGTGTGTGTGTGTGTTTGTGGGTACACAATAAAACAAATTTCCTTCTCTAATGTCTCCAGTTTAAGGGGAAATGAGTGTTTTGTAGATGGCAAAAATTCAGGAAAAATGTCTTAACATATTAGTTACATGGCACTGAACAGCTAGATACTTGAAAACTTTTGTATAACCAATCCCTCATTTTTTTTCAGATGTGGTACAGAATCAGAAAAACTTAAATTCAAATCTAGCCTCAGGTACCTACTAGCTGTGTGACTCTGGGCAAGTCACTTAAGATCTAACTACCTCAATCTCCTCATCTGTAAAATGGGTATAGTAATAGCATATATCTCCCAAGGTTGTTGTAAGGATAAAAATGAGATAATATTTGCAAAGCACTTTGCAAATCTTAAAATGAAATCTAGATGCTAGACGTGACTATTAACAAAATAATGAATGATGATGATGAAGATTGTTGTTATTCTATCTGACATCATGATTCAGCAACTTCAACTTCACTATTACCTCTAAATCAAAGGAATCAGGATTTAGTCTTAAGAAACATTTAAATATCTCAAGAGTAATTATTTAGAAGAAGGTGAGTAGGTATATTTTCCTTCTCAAAGGGCAAGACAAGAAGAAATCATTTTTTGCTATAGTTGGAATGAAAGGAATAAATAATACAGTGGGAATAATTTTTAGTTTCTTCATTCCTAAATGAGAGGGTAGGAATAGATGATCTAGAAAGTGGGGGTGAGGAAATTTCCCTTTTTGCTCCAAATTTATGAGCCTATGCAGGAGTTATTGAGTTGGAAGACCTTGGTGAAAGTTAAGAATTACTTAAGAATTGAAATGATGCTCTCTGCCTACTGAGAGGGACAGGGGAGAAGAGTATTGGAAACCAAAGTTCTCTTAGATAATGTCAAATTACTCCTCAATCAATTAATCATTTATTAAATACCTATTCTGTGCCAAGTACTGGGCTAAGTGCCGAGGATAAAAAAAGGCAGAAATGAAAGATTCCTGGCCCTCTAGGAGTTTACATTCTATTAGAATAGGAAAAGAGGGCCATCTGGAGCCCAAACTGGGAAACAAGGAGCTGGCCTTCAACATCCCAGTCTCTCAGGGTAGCATGATAGAACAGAAAAGCCCTGGGTTTGGAGTTGGGTTTGAATTTTGACTAATAATAATAATTTGCATAGTGCTTTAGTTTATAAAGTACTTTTACATATGACCTCAGTTGATCATCGCAACAATTCTTCAAAATAGATCCATTTTACAGATGAGAAACTGAGGCTAGAAGATGGTAAATGACTTGCTCAGGATCACTCAGCCAGTACATATCTAAGCAGAATTTCAATTCAGATCCTGTTCACAAGTCCAGTACTCTAATTATTATACCCTATTAGGTACCTCAATGTAATAACTACTTAATACCTTGATTCCTCATTTGCAAAATGGGGGGAGGGATGGGAAGGGTTTGGGCTAGATGGCTTCTAAAATCAGCTCCAGCTCTAAGTAGAATCCTGGGTTTTATTTGTCTTATGAATGAAGCTCCATCCCTCTGTATTGGGCTGGCTTCCACTTGGCCTAGACACAGTGGAAAGAATGACATAACTTCTCAAGGTTCTTTCCAGCTGAAGAATTTCCAGATTGAAAACAACTGAACTGAGAAGTATTAAAAAGTCAGGCAAGAACAACAACAGGAATTTTGACATGAGAAAGGGAGATGAGGGGAGACCAACACTAGCTCTGAGAGACCAGGTTCTAATAAGATTTAAAACTAATATTAGAAGTTGTCACAGAATCTACTCTAATACTGGAAACCTCTTGTCAGTTTTTTTTCTTCAAATCCAACCCAATTTGTCAGGAAAGTGGGCAGAATAATGACCGTGGAGAATATAGTAGGCTCTAGACAGGGCTACTGTGGCTCCATTAAACTATCCCCTTAAGTACTGTCCTGTATCTTGTGGCTCTTTGTAATAAACTTCCCCCAAAAAACTACAACGGGTGGCCTTCACTTTCTCTCTTCTCATTTTCTTCTTAACCCCTTGCAAACTGGCTTCTGACCTCACTGAAACTGCTCTCCAAAGTTATCTTATTTGCCAAATCCAATGGTCTTTTCTCAATCCTCATTCTCCTTGATCTCTCTCTGCAGCCTTTGACGCTACTGATTACTCTCTCTTCCTGGATACTGTCTTTTGTAAGATTTTTGAGACACCACTCTTTCTCCTAGTTCTCTTCCCACTTCACTTGATGATCTCATCTGTCTTCCATGGTTTTAATTATTCTGCTGAGAATCCCCAAATCTACCTGTTCCAGCCCCAACCCCCCTGTTGACCTCCAATCGCATATTTTCCACTTTCAGAATCTCTAATTACAAGTCCAGTAGATATCTTCTTTCCTCCTAAACTCTCCCTTCCCTGATCCTATTACTGTAGAGGACATCATCATCCTCCTTGTCCCAGTCTTGCAACCTAAGTGTAATCTTTGATTCTTCACTAGCTCTTACTACCTCCTCCTCCCAACTCCCAATCTGTTGCCAAGGTCTGCCAAGATCTTTGTACCATCTTTCTTTCTTTTTTTTTTTTTCCCGAGGCTGGGGTTAAGTGACTTGCCCAGGGTCACACAGCAAGGAAGTGTTAAGTGTCTGAGATCAGAATTGAACTCGGGTCCTCCTGAATTCAGGGCTGGTGCCCTATCCACTGTGCCACCTAGCTGCATCCTTCTCCCCTCTGACACGGCCATCACCTGATCCCTGGAGCCTGCATGCTTTGAGACTCTCTCCACTCCAATCCATCTTCTGTTCAATCACTAAAGTGATTTTCCTAAAGCCTAGTTTCCAAACAGGTCAAATCTTACCTTCCCCCCATCTTCAGTCTTTCTTCCTGCCAGACACACTCAATAACTTCAGTGGTTTCCTATCATTTCTAGGATCAAGTAAAAAAAATTTTTTTTGGCTTTCAAAAGTCTTTCTAACCTAACCCTCTCCCACCTTTCCGATTTTCTTACAACTTACTTCCTACCAAATATTCTTCAATCCAGATCTCTTTGCTGTTCCATGAACAAGACATCCCCATCTTTGAGCTCCAGGAATTTTTTCTCATTGACCCTCAACTTTGGAAAGTTGACTTCACTTTGAGAAAAAAAAATCCTAGGTATCTGGTAATTACTCCAAACTGGTAGCATTTGGCTTATCTGCTGATCTGTTCAGCACTTTACCCACTTGACTGCCTCTTATTACAATGAGGGTCAAAAAAGATACTTTATTTGCATACTAGGATAATAATTCTTTTGACTTCCAATTTAAATGCCAGGAATTTTGTGCATTACTATAACTAGTCTTAAGGGGAAAGACATCAAATTGGTAATGTGGAAACCTGGATTCTAGCCAAGGGATAATAGTTGGAAGGGACCAAAGGAGTCAGGTAGCCCTGAGGCATAAGATGGTGATTTGTCCAAGACCACAGAGTAACATGAACAGAACCAGCAGATTAATTTCTGTACCTTTCTAGTTCAGCTTCTCCATTAACTAGCTGTGTGACCTTGGGCATCTCATTTAATTTTTATGGGTTTCCATAGCCTTTGTGAAGGTAGAGGACTGGGGAGGCAGAAAGAAAAAATCCATAGATAAAAAAAAAGTCAGATATATAACAAATAAATACAAAATGATTCCAGAAAGTGGGGAATGAGGAAGGCCTCTTGTAGGTGACTTTTGGGCTGAGCCTTGAAAGGAGCTAAGGATTCCAGAGGGCAGAGGTGAAGTGGAGGTAGGTGGAGGGAGAGATGTGCTCCAAGCCTGGTGGATGGCCTGGGTGGGCTAAGCCAGGAGATGGAATGTTGTATACAGGAATCTCAAGCAGATTAATTAGGTTGGAATTCTAAGGAGGTTAGGGGGAATGAGGTGTAATCAAACTGATAGGCGAGCTCAGAGCCAGATTGTGAAGGGCTTCCAATGCCAAATGCAGGGACTGGTTTAGATGGACCCTCCAGGTTCTATAACAACATCCTTATAAAGCAGGGGAGAGCCAAAAGGAAAAAAGGTTCTTCCCATTTGAAAATAGGAGTAAGTAATATAGAGGAGTGAAGTAATTTATACAAAGTTACAAAGGCACTAATGGTGATACTGGAGACAGATCTTCAGAATATTAATTCAATAGTCAGATCAGACGACATTCTGTCTTTCTTAATGAGACAATTCTTTATGCAAGCCTCCACATGACCATGCAAGAAACTAGGCTAAAAATGACAATCAGGTAAAACATGGATCCACCAACTGATTTATGCAGATATTCCTGATGCTACAAACTCCTAAGGCTATTAAGATGATTCAGATAGGAATAAAATAAAACTCAGTGAAACAGATAGATTATGCTAGGGAAATGCCCTCACAGGGGCTTCAGGATTTCACAAATATCTGGTAACTTTGGACAATTTTCTACAGGTTCTAAAAAGAGAAGGAATCCTTTTTATTTTTTATCTTTTTTTCCCCTAGCAAGCCTTTATTTAGTCCTCAAGAATAATTTGCCTAAGGTCACTGATGGACAACATATAGAAGAGTTGGGACTTGAACCCAGGTCCTTGGATCATGGTGCTAATGGATATTTCATTGCATCTGGATTTAATTAGCTTTGTGACCCTGCATCTTCCTTCCTTCCTTTGGGTCCATGTATATATGAATATCCCCAAACTTGGGGCTTTCAGTTACCACACACTAAGCTTTCAGGTATAACATATTTTGTAAGAAGGCAGTAAGAGAGTAGCACCTACAGGGCCCATATGAATGGTACCTTAGGATCCTGAAAGAAGGAACAAATGTGATTATGATTCCCTGTCTTGGTGGAGAATGGAAGAAGTGTTGCAGGAGAAGGGTAAATATCTCAGTTTTGAAGAAGGAAGGAAGGAAGGGAGGGAGGGAAGGAAAAGGAGAAGGAGGAGGAAGAAGAGGAGGAAGAGGAGGAGGAGGAGGAGGAGGAAGAGGAGGAGGAGGAGGAAGAGGAGAAGGAGGAGGAGGAGGAGGAAGAGGAGGAGGAAGAGGAGGAGAAGGATGATCCACAAATCAGAGGACACCTAATTTTGGCAAAAATCTAGGATACTAGATTAAAGACATAGTTCACAACATGGAAAAGGAAGCTGTGAACAGCATGACATGTCCAAAAAGGACTGTGAACAGGTCTGAACAGATTAATCTTATTTTCTTTTGACTACTAAACTGACAGATTAGGGGATTATAGTAGATATAGTTTAACTGGGCTAATATTACAGAAAAGGAAAATGATAAATGTTGGAGAAGATGTGGGGAAATGGGGACACTAATGCACTGCTAGTGGAGTTGTGAAGTGATCCAATTATTCTGGAGTACAATTTAGAACTAAACCCAAAGGGCTATAAAACTGGGCATACTCTTTGACCCAGCAATATCACTACTAAATTCGTATCCCAAAAGATTATAACAAAGGGGAAAAGGTCCACATGTAGAGAGATTATTTATAGCAGCTCTTTTTGTGGTGGCAAAGAAATGGAAATAAGGAGAAGCCCATCAATTGTGGAATGGCTGAACAAGCCTTGATATATGAATATTATTACATACTATTGTGCTATAAGAAATGATGAGTAGGCAGATTTCAGAAAAAACCAGGAAAGACTTACATGAACTGAGGTTGCGTGAAGTGAGCAAAGCTAGAAGATCAACTTTGATAGACTTAGCTCTTTTCAGCAATACAATGACCCAAGACAATTTTAAAAGACTTATGATGAAAAAAGCTATCCACATCCAGAGAAAGAATTATGGAATCTGAATGCAGATCTATAACATGCTGTTGTCTCCAGAAGCTGCCGATCGCTCTCTGGGAGGAGATCTGCTGTGCCAACTCAAATCTCTCGGACAGATTCTTCTTCCTGTAGAGAGCCGACTTCCCTTCCCATAGAGAGCCGACTTCCCTTCCTGTAGAGAGCCGACTTCCCTTCCTGTAGAGAGCCGACTTCCCTTCCTGCAGAGAGCTGCATTAAGCCTGGTGTAGAGCAGAGACTTCTTCTATCTCTGGAGTGCTGTCCTCTTTTATCCTTCCAGAGAATGGGCGTGGGATAATGCAAGGGCTTCTGGGAAGAAGTACTCCAACCAATGAACTTGCTCCTCTTAGAATTCCTAAGGTGTGAACTCCCTTTAAAGGCCCAAACCAAAGGTCTGAGCCAGAGAACTGTCAAGCCAACCTGAGTTCTCACCTTGTAATTGTCCAGACAACCTGAGTTCTCACCTGGTAATCCTAACATCTCCCCCTTTCTATTGAAACATAGGATAGTCATGACCTTGAAACATAAATCCATCAATATGGGAGGTATTACACATAATTACATAAATTACATAAGCACATAGTAACATAATACATGCTAGAAGTATATAACAAATAACATGATCAAATAATCATAAATTGAAAATTTATAAATGTCCATAAGTCCATTGTCCATTAGTCTCATCTTGTGTTAGGAAGTCCAATGATTCCTCCTGGTTTTTAAAGTTCTTTAACAGTCTTCTTATTAGCCATGCTCTTTCAGTGCCAGATGTTTCTTAGATTTTCTCCTTTATTTTGAGGTTTTTCTCTTTTTTCTGTCTCTCTCCAGGTGCTTGTTGCCACCCATCTATTTCCTTCTTCATCTGTTTTCTTATGTCTGTTAAAATACAAGCAAACCCTCTCTCCCAGGCAGTTAACCTATCTAATTTCCTCCTATTTACCACTTTCTAAATCTCTTCTCATCATCTGGCAATTACATTGGAGTTGTTTGCACTGGACACAGCCCTGTTGGTTTAAAAGGCCTGTATTCTCCCCAAGTGTAATCAATTTCTGCAATCTGATTGCCTTTTGGCTGATTTATCAAGTAATCCCTTTCTGCCATGTGATTGCTTCTCTGCTGGTTGATCAAATCAGAGTCCTGACCTTCTAAAGGTTCTTTGGGTGTAACATCAGCTGCCATCATGCTCCAAGTCTTTTTTGCCTGGGGCCCTGGACCTGGGCCCCTCATCTCGTTTCCCTGAATTATTCTACACTCTGATGCCCAATGGAGTCCTCTGTTGCATTTTGGACATGGAGTTTTAGGTCTTCTCTCACCCTGTCTTCTCACTGTATCTCCATATCTACACTGAGCTCTTAGATGCCCAATTTTTCCAAACTGAAAACATCGCCGAGTTTCTCTAGAAGTCCCTTGCCAGGAGGGACCCTGTCTTTCCACATTCATCATTGTCCGGGTGTAAAAAGCATTTGTTCCCACTGTAGCACAGCGTCTTATGATCTCCTCTAAAGGAGCATCTTTGTCTAATCCCCATATAATTCTTTTGCAAATCTCATTGGCATTTTCCTTAGCCAGATGTCTGGTCATTATTTCTGTAGCTGCATTTTCTCCAATCGTTCTTTTGACAGCAGTTTGCAAACGTCCCACAAAATCTGCAAAAGGTTCATTGAGACCTTGTTCTATTTTAGTGAAAGCCTCTCCCCGATCTTTCTGTCCAGGAAGGACACCCCAAGCTTTTATTGCAGCCTTAGCAATTTGCTCATATATTGTCATGGTATAATTAATCTGTTCCGAATTCTCTCCATACTGACCTTCACCAGCTAAGTGCTCAAAAGTGAATTGTATGTTAACTCCTATTTCCAAATTGCATCTGACTTGAATTTTACATAATTCATGAAACTCCACAAGCCATAGCAAATTTTCTCCAGGTTCCAGGCATGTCCTTGCTATGGATTTCCAATCATTCGGGGTTAGGACTTCATAAGACAAACCATCTAGTAACATTTTAACATAAGCTGATGTAGCCCCATAAAGGGTACAACCTTTTTTCAAATCTTTAATTTTATTCAAATCTAAAGGTGCATATCTTCTCCTTTTATAACCTACAGAATCAATCTCTTCAATCACAGGATATGCATGTATAAAATCACTTATATCCTGTCCTTCTCTCTTAGCTTTAACCAATGCTTTTTCTAATCTTGTCATAGGCTTAGGCTGCTTCACAGGCAATTCTGTTTGTGTTTCTGCCTCTTCCCCTCCTCCTTCTTGCTCCACCCCTGAAGGGTTAATTGAGGGAGGAGATGGGAGGTGCTCCTGTTGCTCAGAATTGTACTTAACTTCATTGTTATCTGGTTCATTCTTTTCACCTGGTTTAGTTGACACTTCCCCATTTTGCTCCTTCTTCTTTTCCTTTAGAATAACAATTTTTAAAGCCATTTGGATTAAATTGTAGGTATGAATTGGATCTTTGGAAATTGAGTTTGACCTGGAATTGTAGTGTTCACCTAATTGCTTTCCTACTAATAACCATTCATCTAGATCCAATTCTTCTTCCAGAGAAAAACAAGGACATATGACCTTCACAGTTTTTAAAAGTTCAGTAATCTCCAAAATTATAATCAATCCTTGGCTTTTCATAACCTTGATAATGTTCTCCAAACATTTTCCTTGAACAGAAGGCGTTTGCCCCATTTCACTATAAGAGATTGCTGGTTTAGCCCTTAACAAGTTAAGTTCCTTATTTATCTATTAGCACGCTCACTTAATCTTTAACAAAGTTTCCTTGTTACTCATGGTTCTGGATCAGAGAGACTGAGATCTGGATGGGAGGCTTTTCCACTGGAATCAGGATCGTGTCTGTCCCTGTTCGGGCGCCAAATTGCAATGGTCCAGTCTAGCTCCTCTGAAGGGCTCAGAATAAGTCCTTGTCAGCATAAGCAAGAGTCCTTGCCCCACGTTGTGGACGCCAATATGTAAAGTTCTTGAATTGTGAGGTGTCTGGTTGTCTGCTCAATTATAATCCTTCTCTGGGAGGAGATCTGTAAAATCTTTTCCTCTGTGCGCAGGTTTCTTGGGAGCTCTGAATCTCCTCCAACTCTTGTCCTTTCTCAAATCAGACTGGTCTCCTTTCAGCCTGCCTGGCGTCAAAACTCTATCCCAGAGTAGATTCTCTCAGACCCAATGCTGCCCTTCTTTTATCCTCCCAGAGAATGGGCGTGGGATAATGTAAGGGCTTCTGGGAAACATTACTTCAACCAATGAGCTTGCTCCTCCTAGAATTCCTAAGGTGTAAACTCCCTTTAAAGGCCCGAACCAAAGGTCTGAGTCAGAGAACTGTCAAGTCAACCTGAATTCTCACCTTGTCACTGTCCAGACAACCTGAGTTCTCACCTGGTAATCCTACAGATCAAAGTATACTATTTTCACTTTTTTTTCTTTCTCATGGTTTTTCCCCCTTTTATTCTGATTCTTCTTTCACAACATGACTAATGTGGAAATATATTTATAACACGACTATATATGTATAACCTATATCAGATTGCATGCTGTCTTGGGGAGAGAAGAAAAAAGGGAGAGAGGGAGAAAATTTTGGAACTCAAAATCTTTTTAAAAAATGATGAAAACTATCTTTATACATAATTGGAAAAAATTATCAAGTGCAACAAAAAAAGACAGAGTCTATCTAGACTTTGTTGAAACATTTGTCTAAATATCTCATTGTGATTCTTGTGGCAAAGATGGAGAGATGTGGGCGAGAGAGGAGTAAAATTAAGTGGATTTAGAACTGGCAAGAAGAGTAATTAATGGTTGGGGTAGAAAGACCATGATCTCACAGAATTTGTGATAGAGGAAGCTAGATAAAATCTCAAAAGCAATCTAGATTTGGATAAAATGGATAATCAGTCAAGCAATAAACATTTATTGTGTCTATATGCCCAGGCACTGTGCCAAATTCTGGGATACAAAAAAGCCTCTGTCCTCAAGGAGTTTACAATCAATGGTGGAGACAAAAGTCAAATATATGTATCCAAAGCAAGTTCATACAGGATAAATAGAAAATAATTAAGGGAAGGAAAGCACAAGAATTAAGAATAATTGAGAAGACAATGTAAAGCCTAGTAGATAGCAAAGTATTCAAAAGAGGGCCTTAAATTCTACAAGTAAGACAGACAGACCAGGAAGGAGAAGTTTAAGAATGAAATTCTGAAGACCTGGAAAGTAGTGATTCCAACAAGGAAGGAAAAAAAAAAAAAATATATATATATATATATATACATATTTTTTTTTCCCCCTGAAGTGACCAAAGAGAATGCATGGAGAATTCATTAACCAACATAGATTTTTAAAAGAAACATATAGATGATGGAAGCAAGACCATATATGGAGATGACTAATATAATGTGGCATGACTTTATTTAAAAAAAAAAAGTGTCAGAAACAATAAAGTTCAGAATGAGCAGAGCCTGGTGAAGTAAGCTAAGGACAAAAAAAAAAAAAAAAAAAAAGTGGGGCATTAGGCTCTCTTGGAAGAGAATATAACTGATCTGATTTCTTTGCACAGAGAATGATTTCTTCACTAAAGATGGCAGGACAGAAATTGATCCAGAAATAGGGAGACTATTGTCCAAGTATAGTATTGATCATCACCTGGGGAATGGTTGAACTAATTATGGTTTACAAGCATGACGGAACACTATTGTGTTGTATGAAATAATGAAGGGAAAGGTTTCAAAGAAACTTTGAAAGACTTATATGAACTTATATAAATTGAAGTGAGTAGAACCAGGAGAACAATTTCTACAATAACAATAATATCATGAGACAATTTTGAAAGTCTTAGGAATTCTGATTTTAAAAATGACCAACCAGACTCACAATATTATCTATCTCCAAATAGAAAGATGATGGACTCAAAGTAGAAGCTGAAGTTTATTTTTTCTTTTCTTTTTGACATAAGCAGAAATTTATTTTACTATATATCTTTGTAACATGTTTTGTTTTTCTTGTTTTCTCAATAGACGAGGAGGAAATGAATTTAGAAATGGAAATAATGTAAACTTGAATTAAATAAATTTTTTTTAAAATTAAGAGAGTGTCTCGTTGCTTTTGAGGAATTCAAATCACTTAGCCCATATGAACTACATCCTTGGGTGCAAAAAGCAGGCAGATATGATTGTAAAGCCTTTGTTAGCAATATATGAAAACTGTGGAAGATGGGAGAGGTAGCCTGAGATCAAAAAGGGACAAATGTTCTGATTTCCAAAATGGAGAAGAGAATAGTTTTCAAATTATAGATATATGTGCTTGTCTATGATTCCTGGAGAAATTCTAAAATGGATCATTAGAGAGATGGTTAGTAAACATTTAGAAAGGGAAACTGATTACAAAAAGTCAGAAAGGCTTCATTAAGAACTGCAGTTCACTGTAGACTAATCTCATTTTCTTTTTTGACTGGCAGATGAAGGTACTGTTTTAGTTATAATTCTGAGAGACTTTAGCAATAAATTGAATAAAATATTTTGTTCTTGTGAAAAAAGGCAGAAATATGTGGCCTAAGACAATAATACAATTCAGAACTGGTTCTTGAAAAGCCAAAATGTTGGGGTGAATTTAATAAGTTAAAATTTAAAAGGAAGAAATTTTTACACTTGGGTTTGAAAAATGGTCCAACTAAAAGATAGGAATATCATGCTTAGATAGCAATTTGTCCCTTAAAAGTGAGGCGGGTAAGGGGTTAGGGATCTGTATACTTCAACTCAATATGAGTCAACAGGGAAGAAATCTGATATAAACTTTCGTTGTTTTTGTGGCTGTTGTTCAAGCGTTTCAGTTGTGTCCTGCTCTCCCTGACCCCATTTGGGGTTTTCTTGGCAATGATACTGAAGAATTTGCCTTTTCTTTCTTCAGCTCATTTTACAGATGAGGAAACTGAGGTAAAACGGATTAAGTAACTTGCTCAGGGTCACCCTGTTAGTAAGTGTTTGAGACCAGAAGAGAATTCACAAAGATGAGCCTTCCTGACTACAGGTCCAGCACTCTTATCTACTGTGCTATCTAGCAGCCCAGTAATGTAAATTTAGGCTGAACCAAAAAGGGTCCAGGAATGAGGAGGGATCGTATGCATTGTTACATTACTTCTGGAGTACTGTGTCCACTTCTAATATAATTGTTCAGGCAGGGCTGACACATAAGCTGGAGAGTGTTAAGATGAGGGTCAGCAGGATGGGAAGACTCTTAAGATCAAAGCACATCAGGACCCGCTAGAGGAGGTAAGACATTTTAGCCTAGAGGAGAGAAGACTTAGGGGAATACGATAGCTATCTTCTCTATCTTCAAGTATTTGCAGAGTTGTAACACAGAAGAGGGATTTAGACTTGTTTTTCTTAGCCTCAGAGAGCAGAACAAGGAACAAAGGGTGAAAGCTGTAAAGAGGTAAATTTGGGCATGTCATAAGAAACCACTCATTAGCATGAGTTACCTTGGGAAGTAGAAGGCTCCCTCTCACCCGATGTCTTTAGAAAGATGTTCATAATGTTTAAAAACACTATCAGCTGCACTATAGACAAGATTCTTGTTCAGGAATGGGTATGATCTCTGAGGTTCCTTCCAACTTAGAAATCCTATTACTTTTTCTCCTTCAAAATTTATTTTATTTAAAGAAAAAGAATAAGAAAAAAGAAAAACAGAAAATACAAAACAAAAAAGAACATTGAGGAAAAACTAAAAATAAATAAAGATCGTCCAAGAAGATTATTAAAAAACAAAACAAAACAACAACAACAACAACAAAACCCAACTGACTAGAAAAGGAGATACAATCTCAAAGATGAAAATAACTCTTTGAAAATTAGAATTGGGCACAGGAAAGTCAATGAAGCTATGAGAGACCAAGAAATAACAAAATAGATGATAAAGAATGAATAATAGAACAAATGTGAAGTATCTTGTAGAAAAAATAATAGATTAAGAAGAGAAAATATAAGGATAATTGGACTGCCTGAAAATTGTGACCACTTCTACTTATCCCTCATGTTCTATCATTCCGGGACAATTTTTCTTGATTTTTCATGCAAATTTGCTAAGATGCAAATTTGTTCTATTTAGGGGGGAAATGGGAAGAGCTTGAAATTTACCAATCTGCTGTGCCATCTCCCCAATCCTTTACTTTTAATGAGTAATCAGGTAGAATTAATCACAAAAGGTAAAATAGTTTGATTACAAGAAATTGAAAGGGATTTGCACAAGCAAAACTAGTGCAGTGAGGATAAGGGAAACTGTTGATTAAGATAGGGGAATTTTTGCATCAAAAATTTGTGATTAGTGTCTAATATCCAAGAGATAGAAGCAATCAAAACAAAGAGTTAAAACCAAGAGTCATTCTAACAATATAAGTGGTTGAATATTATGAACAAATAGTTCTCAAAAGAATAGCGAACTATTAATAAGCATCTGAAAAATGACTCCAATTTACTAATAATAAGAGAAAAACAAATCAAAAGAACTCTCTGATTTCATCTCACACTAAGCAAACTAGCTAAGATAACAAAAGATTAAAGATAGTCTATATTGGAGAAGCTATGAAAAATAGATATAACAATATACTATTGGTAAGTGAGTGAATTGTTCCAATCATTCTGGATGAAAATTTGTAATTATGCTAAAAAGTTATTAAAATGTTTGGACATTTGACCCAAAGAGCTCATTGAGAGGTCAGACAATATATATTTAATAAGCTTCCATTATGTGCTAGGGGCTGTGCTAAGCACTGGGGATACAAAGAAAGGTAAAAGATAATTCTTGCTCTCAAAAAGCTCACATTCTACAAGATGCAAACAACTATGTACAAAAAGGATATACACACATACATAATACACACATATATGCACACCCTTCCCATATATCTATCTCCTTTCGGTATATATTTCTTATAGTATATATGGTGCATATGTGTATGTGTGTGTATACACACATACACACAACATCTATATAAGGTAGGAAGCAGAGATGAGAAGGAAGGCATTTTAAGCATTTGGAACAGCCAGTGAAAATGCATTGGTTTGGGAGATGGAGTATCTTGTTAAGTGAATAACAATAGCCAAAGTTACTGAATCACAGAGAACATGGAATTGGAGCACAATATGAGGTGTAAAAAAACAGGAAGCAAAGAACAGGTGATGAAGGACCAAACAGATGATTTTATATTTGATGCTGAAGGTGACAAAGAGACACTGGAGTAGAGAGGGGACATGGTCAGACCGGGCCCCACAAACAGGGTCACTCTCACAGGTAAGAGGAGAATGGATTGGAGGGAGAAGAAACTTATGGCAGGAAAAACAACCAAGAAGCTCTTGCAATAGTTGAGGGATGAAGTGATGAGGTCATGGAAGTGTCAAAGGAAAGAAGAAAAAGTTGTTAAATAGGTAAAATTGACAAGCCTTGGCAACAGATTGGGTAGAGGAATGAGAGAAAGTGGGCAGTTAAGAGTTATACCTAGGTTTTAAGTCTAGGGGATTGGGAGAGTTGTTGATGGTGGAGCCATCAACAGTAAGAAGGAAGTTTGGTCAAAAAGAAGGTTTGAAGGGGAAAATGATGAGGCACATAATTCAAGTAAGTCAAAAATAGAATGGTCTCATGCACACCAAAATATACCTGGCAATGCTTCATGTGATAGAAAAAGAAACAAAGTAAAAACCCATGAATTGAATACTTAACAAATTGTAATGAATGAATGTAATGGGATATTCCATAAGGAACAACACAAAAAATTCAGAGAAGCATGCACATTTAGATGAGGTGATGCATCATCAATTAATGAAGTATTCATAACAAGGAAAATAATATACACAATCATTATAGAAATGTAAATGGAAGGAAAAGAAAACTGAAAAAGAATTTGGCCCAGGAGAAGAGTTAAAAAATAACTTCCCTCCTTTCTTTGTAAAAGTCGGTGATATATGGATGTGGAATATACAGTCAGAGATGGCTGATGTGCTGGGTTTTAAAAATATTATTATGAACTTGACAAATGTCAACAAATATTTCATATTTGTTATTTCATATGAAATATTTGTTGACATTTGTCAAGTTCATAATAGTATGTTTTATGTGAAGAATAGTAAAAGATTCTGTATGACAAACTCTACTCAGCTTTTTAAAAAAAGTATATATTAAATTCAACATGTATTTTCATCATTAATCTCTGCTGAATCTTCTTTTGTTCTCTCTTCTGTATTTTTAAAAACTGCTTCATTGGCGCTTTTTTCTTTTCCTCCCTTTTCGTATAACAAGCAAGACTGCCCCCATCCTCCCTACACATCTCCTCCTCGCTCCCCACCCCAAAAAGCCTCCCTTATAACAAATAAGCCTAGTTAAAATCAGCACGTCTGTGAATGCACTTGAAGTCTATCATCCCCTTGCCAAGATGTGCCCACCCTGGCTTATCCCCAGTCTCACCGAGTGGTGATTGGGCATTGCATGTAGAGAAACACCCGCTGGGCTCATGCTTCCAACTTGATTTAGGATGAGGTCCTGTGGAGGTTGGCTAAATACTTCTCCCTTCAGATTTCTGGGCTAACTCTAAGGGGCTGGGGACCCTAACTTAGTCATCCTTAAGCCCCCTCACAGAGTGCTAGACATTACTGGGCAGACTAAAGGAGCTTTTAGAAATGCCATTCATTCACAAATATTCTATAATAAAAACAGTTTGTACAAAACATCTTCTCAGAAGTCTAGGGTTGCTGGCCCCACCACAGCAGATGGGTCCATGGGCTCAAATTTAGAGTACAGTGAGAGTGTAGCACATGTAGGTTACTGTTGCTTGTCCTTTGTTACTGAAGAGGACTGATGACATCATAGGGTGATGTCTTGACTTGTGGGAGGCAGAGCTGTACAGTCATCTCTCTCTTTCAGAGCCACGACAAAAGTCAGGACGGCCTGAGATGCGGCAGATGGCCAAACTGGAAGCATTCCTTGGTTGTCCGAACCAACTGTTCTCATCTGCCCATTCTCCCAGGGTCAGTCTTCACAGGCCCAGGATGTACAGAGGGCAAAGGCCTAATGTGTAACCCAGGGTTACCAGATGTCCTTTTCTTAATTCTGCAGAATCCTCTTAAATTCTTCTTAGAGGTAGCTCTTTGTTGGGCACCTTTATGGTCCAAAGCTAAAGTGAATATTCCTTCTTTCAATCAATCCCTTCCTCTCAAGCCCCAATTCTCCCCCTTTCCTGTCCTGATTACTTTCTTGCAGAGTTGAAAGTTTTCCTATGCCAAATTTGTGTATTCAACTCTCCTTTGATCAAATCTGTTACAAATATCATTTCCCTCTTCCAGTGATTCCTTAATGCTGATACAGTGTTTTCATGTACCCCAAGTAGGAGAAATATTTCCCCCTCTTTTTTTATATTTTCCTTAGTATATTCCTTTTTCCAGTCCTTTTCTTTCTCTTTAAAACCAACAAAACAGAACAAAGTCATACCAGTATCTTGTGAGACCTTTGGCTTAAATGTCCAAGCATTTTAGTAATTTTTTTTTGCATAATTATAAATTGCTTTCCAGAATGATTAGACAATTCAGTTTTCCACCAATAATATTTGTATGATTATTAATTTCCTCTGTGACCCTTGACAGTTGTATTCTGGAGGAATATATTTCCCCATATTGTAATTAAGAACTTCATCATCATTTGGTTCCTTCCAACCAATCAAATGCAGTTACCTTTTTATGTTTCTCTTGACTCCTGTATTTGTATTCTGAAGTCTCTACTCATCTTTAGCTTTTTATTAGAAATGATTGCAGGTCTTTGGTTAAAAAGGTTCATTTCCTCCCTTATCCTTGGCATTCAGATTAAGTTTATCTTTTGCCTTTTGGAATCATATATTGGGATTTTCTTTCCTTCCCATGAGTTGCTGTCAAGTGTTATGTGATTCTTTGGTATCATTTTATATGGTTGCTTGCAGTATTTTTTTATCTGACTTGGAAACTGGAATCTGGCTATGACATTTCTGAATGTTTTAGTTTGGGGATTTCTCTCAGACACTAATGAGAGAATTCTCTTGTTCGAATAACCTTTAAAAAAATGATTTCAAATTAAAGTCATTTCTAATCACGTAAAAAAAATGCTCTAAATCACTATTGGTTAGAGAAATGCAAATTAAGACGACTCTGAGGTACCACTATACACCTCTTATATGGACTAAGATGACAGAAAAAGAAAATGCTGAATGTTGGAGGGGATGTGGGAAAACTGGGACACTGATACATTGTTGATGGAACTGTGAATGGTTGCTGGAGATCAATTTGAAGCTATGCCAAAAGGAATATCAAACTTTGCACACTCTTTGATCCAGCAATGTTTCTATTGGGTTTGTATCTCAAAGAGACCATAAAAAATGCGAAAAGGACTCACATGTACAAAAATGTTTGTTGTGGCAGCCCTTTTTATAGTGGCAAGGAAACTGAGTGGATGCCCATTAGTTGGGGAATAGCTGAATAAGTTATGGTGTGTGTGTGTGTGTGTGTGTGTGTGTGTGTGTGTGTGTGTGTGTGTATTATGGAGAATTACTATCAGCAGGATGATTTCAGAAAGACAGGGAGACTTACATGAATTGATGCTAAACAAAGTGAATAAAACCAAAGGAACATTGTACACAGCAACAACAAGGTTATGTGATGATCAACTCTGATGGACATGGCTCTTTCCAACAATGAGGTGATTCAGGACAATTCCAATAGATTTGTGATAGAGAGCCATCTACATCCAGGAAGAGACAGGATGACTGAATGTGGATCCCAACATAGTATTTTCATCTTTTTATTGTTGCTTGTTTGTTTGTTTTTTTCTTTCTCACTTTTTTCCCCCCCTTTTGATCTGATTATTCTTGTGCACCACGATAAGAATTGCACATGTTTATTATATTAGATTACTTGATATCTAGGGAAGGGGATAAGGAGAAATGGAGGAGAAAAATTTGAAACAGAAGGTTTTGCAAGAGTGAATATAGAAAACTATCTTTGCATGTATTTTGAAAATAAAAAACTTATCAAAAAAGAAAAAATATTTAAACATATCTAGATTTTTTTCAGTTTAATTGTTATTTTCAAAGAGTAGAACAATTTTTAGATTATAGTTCCATAATCTATCAGTTGTTTTTTATAGTAGATACCTTTTGGTTTTCTTTATTTAAAAAAAAATCTTTTCATTTTATACTAATAGTTCTTTTTCTCCAAAGACATCCTTGAATTTTGTTTGTTCTTTTCTGGTTGGGTAAATTATTTCCAAATATTTCATTCCAAGCTACTTATTCTCTCTGCAATCTCCCTCTAGAACATTCTCAATTATTATTTAATGTTTAAATTTCTTTCAGCCATTTTTGTAGGTTCTGTGGCAAATTATGTTTTTGACCCTAAGGTTCTGCTTGCACCTGCTGCAGAGCTAGATTGAGGCAGGGGAGTGGAGGTGTATTTGGGATTACCTCGTGAATTTTCTTAATACACAGTATTTTTAAAATTTTATTTCAGTATTTCTTTTATTTAGTTATTTTTTCACCTATTTGGCTATTTTTTTAGGACTACAAATTTTTTTCTTAATTTACTGTACTTTAAACAAGTTTTCCTTTTGTGAATTCTCTCTCTCTCTCTCTCTCTTTTTTTTTTTTTTTTTTTTACTAAATTCTGGTTATCTTTTTTATAATGTCCTTTTATTTTTATTTTTCTTTAGATTTTTTTTGCTGAAGTGTGTGTATGTATGGCACACACACGTGTGTATATGTGGTGCAAGCTCGTGTATGTATACATGAGTAAGACAGAGAGAGAGAGAGAGAGAGAGAGAGAGAGAGAGAGAGAGAGAGAGAGAGAGTGACCAAAAAAGAGCAAGCACTGCATTCCTCTGCAACTTTCACATCCTTGACATCCAGAACAGCAATTGTGAAATGATAAGAGTAGGAATCAGCCACCCAATTGCTTCCCCTGGCTGGTTTTCTTGATTTCCTTTCTTTTCCCTCCCTCTCTCCTTCCTTCCTTCTTTCCTTCCACTGCAATGGCTCAATAAGTATGAAAAACATAAAAACATGTCTGGAAAGAAATGTGATTCAAATTACTGTCACCCAATAGAAATAAGATTTTTAAAAAATGCTCCAAACTCTAAAATTAGAACATCCAAAAATATGTTATCTTTTTTGAAAAAAAAAAATTACAAAAATTATGAAGTAGAGAGCCAGACAGTCTTTAGTACTCTTTGCTCAGTCAGCATTTATTTCCTTTGCTGGGAATTCCACTAATTTGTACTTGCTTGTGAGCTGATTCATAATTCTTTAGTCTCTCCCACCTCCCGTCTCTCCAATTAGACTGCCGTTGCCCAGAGGGTAAATACCTTAATCCCTTCTCCAATTCCTCACAGGGTTCTGAACTGGGAGCTCTAAATGCTTTCTCTCCCCTTGGGAGACTTTCTTACTAGGATCATTTTTTTTTCTCAAATGAAAAAAAGGGCTGTGCATCTTTAAGAACAGAAAAGAGGCCACATTCCTCAGATGTCTGGTATGTACTTCTAAGGCAGGTTCCTGGATGAGGTGACCTCCTGGGGTCCCCACCTCTGCTCGACCATTTCTGGTGATTCACTAGGCACAAAAGTTGGGAAATGTCCTCAAACTAATTTTTTGGGGGGTAGGCATTTCTCCATCCCTTTTCTGTTTGTTTCCAGTGTTTTTCTCAAAATGTTTGTGACTTTCCACAAGGCTGGATTCTCTTAAAAGCATGAGCTACTAAAAAACCTTGATTTATGTTGATCAATGTTCCTACAGATTGTATATTTTTTGTGGAGGGGTCAGGGGGACTCCTTTCTATTGTGATATCCCTTTGAGTTCAAGTTGAAGTCCGCAGTACATTTTTATAGCCTGGTTGTAATAAGAAAAAGTGATGGTCTCTTAATGATAGCATTTCTCTGGAGGTAGTATAGGTATTATCAAACAAGGAAAGAAAGAAAAGAAAAAGGACAATATGGGATGGTCATTTACCCACTTGCCAACTAAGATAAAAACTACAGTATTTATCATTGTAAAGGGAGAAGATTTGATTACTACTACCCTAATTCATCATATGATTTGGGTGATAATGTGTTAATAAGGTATTAAACACTCATTGAATCCTTAAAGAATATGAATACATCTATGATTGAATTGAAAGAGGCAATATTATTAATAAGGCTGAAAGTTGCTCTGCCCTTTAAATCACTAAATCCTGTTAGTCCATTAAGTTTGAGAGTTTGAGGAGAAAGATTCAGAATTCAGATAAGAACCTAGTTTGAGGATAAGTTTGAGAGTTTGAGGAGAAAGATTCAGAATTCAGATAAGGACCTAGTTTTTTATCTCTTGGGAGAGAGAGAAAGAGAGAGGATTATTTCTCATTTTCTCCCTTATCAACCAAGGCATCTAGCAATGAAGCTACTTACCTAAAGGGAGATAAAAATTTGGGCCACTGGATAAGCAGCTCAAGAGCTCACCAACTCCCTTCAGTCCAGGCCAGGAGCAGCCTATGGGAGAGACCCCTGCAGGGGTATTTTGCCAATATCCATTAGCTATAGCATCTGGTTATTTGCCCAGAAAGAAACTCTGCATCCAGCACTTGAAGATTCAGTTTGAAAGAGTTGCAGGTTGAGGGAACAGAGGCAAATGTGGATCCAGAGAGGAAAGATGGTAGAAAAAGAAGTAGCTTCCAGGAGCAGGATTTCTAAAAGCACAGGAGAGGATAACAAAAGAGCTACAGATTATATGCTTCAGACAAAGGGCAACTGAGTTGGACTGAAAGTTGGGGTAATTGTGACAGTGTCTTAAAATAAGGAAGTTTTTGCCCACTGATTCTTCCTTTCATTTGAACACTTAGTGGCTCTTGTAGGGTTATTAATTAGCCTATTTTCAATACAGGAAATAGGAAGGTCCAAGAAGAGGGAGAGAGGGGGAATATTGATCCATGGAGTAGTCAGAACACACATAACATTTATTAAGTTCACCATCTTATGTGGGTACAGTTTGTGGAACCTCCAAATAATATCAAATATCACTGTGTGATCACTGTATGATGACCATAACAGATATTATAATAACTAAAAAGTTTGAATTACTGCAAGGATTATCAAAGTGACACAGAAAACACAATTATGAGCACATATTGTTGGGAAAATGGCCCTGATAATTTTGTTTGATGAAAGGCTGCAGAAACTTTCAATTTATATATAAAAAGCATTATCTATGAAACACAATAAAGCAAAGTTCAATAAAGCAATGTATGCCTGTACTACAAATATTCAAATAGTCCTGTGATCTCGTTGGTTTGGGAGTTCCTTCCATGCTGGCCATCCTGTGAGATGCTTGTCCATGTTCCTCCAAGAGTTCCTAACAAAGGGTCCACTCATTGAGGCCTTCTTTGCTTATGTCTGAGGTGCCAGGCAAGCACTCTGGCTCCCACAACTGTCATCTCTTGCTCTCTCTATGTGAACAGTCCATCTTCTCATTCTGAAATACAATTCATTTAATCCCATTCATAGAACTCATTGGTTCTATGGCGCAGCCTACTCATGCTTACCATGTGACTTTCCATTGTCCTCTGTGTGATAATCCATTTTTATGTCTTGGGAGGTAGTAGTAATCTACCTCTCTCTACTATGCAGCTATACCAGTAAAGCATTAGTATTGAAAAGATGGGCCCTTGCTTTTCCTAGAAGGTTGAGGTCTTAAAGGAACTCTGCAATCCTCTTCTTCTTTTAATAAAGCTTTTTATTTTCAAAACACATATGTAGATAGTTAACATTTGCCCTTGCAAAACCTTGTGTTGAAATTTTTTTCCTCCCTTCTTTCACTGTATCCTCTTCCCTGGGTGGCACGAAATCCAATATATATTAAATATGTGTAATTCTTCTACACACAAATTTATTTCCACAAATATCTGCTGCACAAGAAAAAGGAGATCAAAAATTGAGAAAAAAAACAAAATTCTGCAATTTCCCAAGAAGAATACAACCCACTCCCTTTCTATTCTTCAATTCCAGGCCAAGTTTATTGCCAGTGTATAGTCTCAGTCTCAGATATACACATTGTTAAACAAGTTTCATATGATATTTTCATATGATATTCATCCAAATGCAGGTTGAAATCTGAGCAATAGACATTTTTCATCCACTTGGTCTTTCTTGTATGCACTGAAAAGCCAGACTCCCATGAGTGATTACAAATAACTTCCAAAAGGCTGTACAATTCTTCAAGACAATCAGTACAATGTTATTTACATTTTGGAGACTTCATTATCCACAGAGAACCCATTCTTGACCTGGGGTTTGCCCTGGATCTCCTCCACCATTGTAACGAATACTTTTGGCGAGTGAATAGTTGTTGATGTTTATTATCAAAGGGACACCAAAGAAAGTCCTGCTCCAAAAATTCCTATTCTGATGCCTTATCATGGTATAGAAATGATCCAGGTTGTCAAGGGTTATGCCAGTGGAGCACGAGATCTGATGGTTCTACCATATTGGGAAGGCTTTGAGAACGGCCCCAATATTGAAATGTTTTCTAAGGACCAACTTAGCAAGTCATAGAGAATCATGACCAGAAAGTTAGCCAGCTGGCAACGAAATGTTCAGTCATGGCAATGTCTGAAACTTATCATTATTGAAAACCAACCTAAATGTCTCAGAATAAAGTAACTGAAATATTGAAATAATTCAATACTTTTGTATTGAAAGTGGGAAAAAAGCATGTGACTTTTTAAAAATTTAGTGTTTGTATAAATGAAATATCCATGTGGAAGCAAAATTCAGAAGACTGGGATTCTGGGGAATGAAGAAGCCATAGATGCACAGGTGCTGCCCTTATTAGCTATAGAGAGCTTTCTCTGTGTGGAGGAAGGTGGGGAGGGCAAGGATTGGCATTCCATGTGAGTGGCAGTGCCAAGAGACTTGGAGTCAGGAAGACCTGTTAACTATCACCTCAGAGATGCTGTGTGACCCTGGCTGCACAGGTCACTTAAACTCTTTGTGCCTTTTTTTTTTTCTCAAACAAAATGGGGGGGTGGGGGTGGATTTCACAGCCTCCAGGTTCTTTCTGGTCTGAATCAGTGATCTCATTGTCTTTTAAGGATACTGAGCAGACGACTGCTGTGGGTGGCAGATGGGGGGGGGTCTTGTGTTACGACCGGGGGTTATGGTGAGCTGTGTGAGAAACTCAGGTAATGAGCAGAGTAATTCTGGTGGAGAGAATGGGAGAGAAGGAGGCACAAGGCAGCAGCATCCTTATGAACTGGCCCTGGGTGGTCACAAGGTATGTGGCAGAGGGTGTCACGGGGACTGGGTTATGCTCCCTGCTGGTGGTAAGCCCACATGTGCCCTCAGCTGTTTATCTGAATGGGTTTGGCTGACCTAAAGTAGGGCGCTTGGAGGGGGAGGATTTGCATGGCTTTGTAAACAGTAACACTTAATAAAGGCTTAAAGAATTGAATTAACATTGAGTTACCTTACCTCAAGAAGTAAAGTTTGTCTTCATCCATCTCAAAGACTCCACTATAAACTCTATATAATCCCAACACTTGGCCTCCTCATTGCCTCTCATGACATGTGGTGGCCCAGCATTCTCAACTTTCCCACAAAACCTGATTTGCATGTGCCTGTAGCAGCCAAATGGGGTACAAAGTGCCACAGACACTTAGAGCCGCCTCCCAGCTCCCCAGGCTTCAAGAGCTTAAGGTAGTCATGTTTGTTTTCTTGCTGATTAAGTTACTCGGGCCGATTTGTTCAGTTTCCTGAAACAATTTTTCTTGGATGGAGGTTGGAACCTGAATCCCTGTGGTTCTCCTGATGGGCTTGTCCCCAAAGGGGAACTAAAGTTATCATATTCCATGGGTTCTTGCCCTCAGCTGTCTTTACAAGAGTCCCTCTAGGAAGCAATTCCTGACTTGTTTCCCACTGGAACGAAAAGGGAAATCTCACCCACTCTGCCATGCTCTTAGCTAGACTTTCTTTCCTGGCAGAAAGAGGTCAACTCATACATTACAAACTCAACAAAGCATAGAAGCCAGACTAAGAGCCATAGGCCTATTGGTAAACAAGCTCGAGGAAGGCAAAATGCATTCAAACTTGTCCGCTCTTGCCTGTCAGAGACATTTTTGATTCTCTCGTTTCTGTTTCCCTCAGCTCTTGACCCAAGTTTCAGCTTGCTTAATTTCTGTTTACAATGCAGACCTCATGGGAAAGGCTGCAATGGAGAAAAGCCTTAAGAATGGGCATGGGAAAGATCTCACTGCACAAAAGGCAGGAGGGGCCATTTCCCAGCAGACCACCGCCCACCAGTGAGATCTCCAGGAACTCAGGTCACTACTCAAACTCTGGACAAGTACAGCTTCCATTGACTTTTCCCTTCAAATTCACCTGTTTTCTTAGTTTCCCTGCTTTGTGTTAAGGGCACCACTTTCCAATTATCCAAGTTCAAAACCTCAGTATTGTTTTTTAATTGTTCTCACCTACATATTTAATCAGCTTCCAAATCTTGCCATTTATACCTTCACAGCATCTCTATTTTTCTCCTCTCTCTCTCCCTCTCTTCTTTTTCATCCTTCCCTCCCTCCCTCTCTTCCTCTCCTTCATTTTCTCCTCCCTTCCTTCCTACCCTTTCCTCACAAGGTCCTCACTGCTTCTTATCTCAAAATAACCTTCCAGTGGGCCTCACTCCACCTTCTCCCCAGTCACCAAAGCACAATTCTCAACCTCTTGATTCCTTCCTTTGCACTGGTCACATTCTATTTCTAGAATGCACCCAACTTTCTACTTCCACATCTTAGAATTCCTTGTTACTGTCAAAATTCAACTCAAGCACCACTTTCTAAGGATCAGCCTTACCTGATCCATCTCCTCAGCTGCTAATGTACTCTCCTTTTCAAATTATTTTGTATTCATTTTGCATATATCATATAGGTACATATTATCTCACTTAAAAGAATGTAAGGAAGGGAATAAAAATGTATAAAGCACTGATTATGTGCTAGGCACTGTACTACACATTTTTTAAATTTAAATTTTTTTTATTGTTAAAGCTTTTTATTTTCAAAACATATGCATAGATAATTTTCAACATTCACCCTTGCAAAACCTTGTGTTCCAAATTTTTTCCCTCCCTTTTCCACACCCCTTCCCTTTGATAGAAAATAATCCAATCTATTTTAAACATGTGCAATTCTTCTAGACATATTTCCACAATTATCGTGCTGCACAAGAAAAATCAGATCAAAAAGGACAAAAATGAGAAAGAAAACACAATGCAAGCAAACTACAACAAAAAAGTGAAAATTCTATGTTGTGGTCCTCACACAGTTCCCTCAGTCTTCTCTCTGGGTATAGATGGCTCTCTTCATCACAAGATCATTGGAACTTGGTCTGAATTATCTCATTTTTGGAAAGAGTCATATCTGTCAGAATTGATCATCATATAATCTTGCTGTTGCTGTTGTACTAAGCACTTTTAGATTTTATAAAGACTTTTTATTTGATTCTTACAGTTACCCTGTAAGATGGATGCTCCTTGAAGCTCCTTGAAGATAGGAATGGTTTCATTTATAAATTTGTTTTCCTAGTATTTAACATGATATCTGGCCTATTAGTAAGCACCTAGTTAATGTGTATTGATAGATTTCTTGTCCTTACCTTTTGGTCTAATCTCATCCATAAGCTCTGGCTCTTGATCATCATGTCTGAAATTAAATGTTTCCTGAGGGCCTGTCCTAATTTCATGCTCCAGATCTGTACTTGTTACCGTATTTCTCAGTCTTCCTCTGGGTCTTTTTTATACTTCTTGAGTACTACTGTAACATGGAGACTGTAACATGTTTTCTTTCACTTTTGTACAGGGGCCATCCCATCTCTTCTCGTGATATCTTTTACACCACTTTTTGACAATATGCATTTCTATCCATTTATCCATTGTCTATTGGGATATCTACAATTTTGATTCTGCAGACTCTGGTACTCTAATTTCCATAGCTATATACTAACACTAGAAAATCTGGAAATGATTAGGAAAAAAAAATCACAGATGATATAATTACTAGGGGGGGAAAGTATTTAAGAGAACACAAATAACTACTAACAGTTTTCTTTACAAAATTTTTATGAGAATGATCTACACAGGAATTGAAGATATTATTGATTTTGAAAAAAGGGTTGTGATAAGCAAGATTTCATAGATATGATATTATATAGCAGATTGCATCTTTAAGTTGTTTTTTTTTTTTTAATGGCATTAACACAAAGACATGAAAAAAGTTGATCCCCAGACTTTGTCTGTGGAATATGGATTTGTATAGCTCCTCTGTATTAGACAACCTCACCTTTTAGCTCTCCCTCCATATACCTCAGCTCAGTGTCTACTCATTAAGTTTCAAAGTTTTCTTTCATTAAGTGGAGCTGACATTTCTGTCATCAGTATGAGTGTGACCACAAAAAACAAGGTATCAATAGTCCTTTTTATAATGTACATCTCTTGAATGTTGGAGGGGATGTGGGAAAACTGGGACACTGATGCATTGTTGGTGGAGTTGTGAAAGAATCCAGCCATTCTGAAGAGCAATCTGGAACTATGCCCAAAAAGTTATCAAACTGTGCATACCCTTTGACCCAGCATTGCTGCTATTGGGCTTATATACCAAAGAAATACTAAAGAGTGGAAAGGGACCTGTATGTGCCAAAATGTTTGTGGCAGCTCTTTTTGTAGTAGCTAGAAACTGGAAGATGAATGGATGTCCATCAATTGGAGAATGGTTGGGTAAATTATGGTATATGAAGGTTATGGAATATTATTGCTCTGTAAGAAATGACCAATAGGATGAATACAGAGAGGTTTGAAGAGATTTGCATGAACTGATGCTGAGTGAAATGAACAGAACCAGGAGATCATTATATACTTCAACAATGATACTGTATGAGGATGTATTCTGATGGAAGTGGAAATCTTCAACATAAAGAAGATCTTCCACTTCCAGTTGATCAATGATGGACAGAAACAATTACACCCAGAGAAGGAACACTGGGAAGTGAATGTAAATTGTTAGCACTACTGTCTATCTACCCAGGTTACTTATACCTTCGGAATCTAATACTTAATGTGCAACAAGAAAAAGGTATTTACACACATATATTGTATCTAGGTTATATTGTAACACATGTAAAATATATGGGATTGCCTGTCATCTAGGGGAGGGAGTAGAGGGAAACTTGGAAAAATGAATACAAGGGATAATGTTATAAAAAATAATTACTCATGTATATGTACTGTCAAAAAATTTATAATTATAAAATTAATTTTAAAAAATTATGTACATCTCTATAGGCTGTTCTGTTGTTGTTTTTTTTCCCCCCAATTATAGATACTAATTCCAGCCCTAGCTTTTAAAAACTGCTTTCCCTGGCTCCCATTCCCCTCAATTCTAAATTAATCTAATGTAGAGGGCCAAGTATACTTGAAACAAGTAATCTTACAACAAGGTGTTAACTCAGTGGAATTGAGATAATGATTCTCTAGTTTACATGTACTTAGTATAGTTCTACAAGTTGAGACCTATTCTACAAGATTGACACCTATGATGATGTACTTATAATAGAGTACATAAGAGCTAAGAGATCTGGGAGAGAAGACAGACTGGAAGACAAAGACCGTCCTGGTGGTCCATCTGAAGGTCCCCCAGAAAGCAGACCGGCCCCAAGCAAAGGAGACTGTGAAGTACATCATCATAGGTGTCAATCTTGTAGAACTATACTAAGTACTAAGTACATGTAAACTAGAGAATCATTATCTGAATTCCACTGAGTTAAAACCTTGTGTAAGATTAAATCAATCATTCTGAGCCTTAAATATACCTTTTCAGAGTCACCCTGAGAGGAACCCAGTCATGTGCAGTCATGCCCTATCACTGGACACTGTCCTTCAGTGTTTGGGTATTGCTCCTATTGCTTGCTCTGCTTGGGTTTCATTTCTTAGCAGAACCATAGAGGGCACTTCCCAATCAAAGGTGAAGATGTCATAGTAGCAGGCAATTCAGGCAAAAGACAGCGTGTCAGACAACATCAATGAGCATGGGATCAGAACATGGGTTCAAATTTAGATGTGGACATATACTATTTCTATCATCCTGAGCAGGTCAGTCATGTCACTTCTTGGAACCTCAATTTGCTCATTTGTAAAATAGGTGTCAGGATTTTTGCACTCCTTATCTCTCAGGTTGTACTGGGGAAAAAGTACTAGGTTGTCAACTTCAAGAGCCAAATAAAGATGAATTACGATTATTTAAAAGCACTTGAAGATCGACAAAATATTTTTCCCACAACAACCCTGTAAAACAGAGTTTTCCAAACTTCCAGGGGTGGCTACCTAACCCTTTGAAAAGCAATGAGATATTTTCAAATACAACTTCCAGATAAAGGCATTCACTTTTTTCAGTGGAAAACAAAGTTCAAATCCAAGTCAACACAAGCAAGACTTACAGAGCGAGTTCATTCCAAAGACAGTGACTATGGCATGGTGGTTACTTAACATGGAATGTGCAAACAACATCAAATGTGAGTCGGGCACATGTCGGATCTTGACGAAGGCCTGGTTTGCTCCCATCACTATCAGTTGGTGGTGGCTCATGACACACATGAGATGAGCTGAATCACTGTGCTGCTTACTACACTTGAACATGAATTACACAGATTTTAAGTTAAACAATCTTGGTGTGCAAGTTAAAGGTTCCTTGATATCTATTTCATTTCCTGACATTGTTCACTTTAGTTAAGTATAATATAATAAGCAATTCCCCCTAAACTGAAATTTTTATTAAAAAAAAAACTATTAATATCTTTTATGTGGTATAGAAGAAAGGGCAATGATTCTGAAGTCAGAACACTTGCACTCAAATCCTCTTTTGACATTTGCTGATCTTTGTGTGGCCTTGGACACAAATTACTTAATTCCACTAAGAATAAGGACATTTTTGTGCTCTTTTTTTATATAGTCACTGCTAAGTCCAAAACTTCATCCAGGAGACATTTAACAAATGCTTGTTGAGTTGACCTCTCAGAGCCTCAGCTTCCTCATCTGTAAAATGTTAGACTAAATGATATCTGAAGTTGTTATGGCTAGAGCTATGATCTAATTTATTTACTTGTTAATTCATTTATTCATTTACTTATTGTTTTTCTAAATATACCTTTCCTTCTGTCAACTAATAAGTCATTCCTTATGATAAAAAGGGGGGGAAAAGGAAGGTGATAAATCTACAACTTCAAAAAATGAAAATAACTTGTAATAATATTATATTACATATATAATATATAAGTATATAATATATGATAAAAATAATCACCTGAAGTTTAAAAATTAAATTTTAAGTCTTAAATTTATCTCTGATTTTTGAGACATGAAATAGTAGCTCTTTGTGATGGATAAGTACATAACTTGTTTGAAGAGAATCTACTGAGCAACTGAAATAGTATAAGCAATGATAGTTGAGACAATTTAAGTATCTGAAATACAGAAATGCAAAGTAAAAAGTTCAAATGCAGAAAACATAATCAATTATTATTATTATTAGAAAATATAATCAATAATTATATTTATAAAGATTAATAAATACTGCTACTTTTTTGTTTGCTCTTTGTTCAATGCTTTAGCTAAAGACAGAATGTAAACCTGATAAACAAAATTGTATTTTTTGAGCATACGTGCCAAATGTTGGTGAGAAAATTCTCTAGGAAAAAAAGCCAAATCCTTTTAATAAGGAAAACCAAACTTTCAAAAACTATGCTGATAGTGACAAAAAAAGATTGCTTTGCAACAGATCAAAATGTTCACATAATTGCTAAATACAAATATAAATATTTGATTTCCTATCAAATGAGATAGGAAAAATACTGGTATTACTTGAAGCTACTGAGAGGGTCAAAATGAGGCTTGCAAATTATATACAAAGCAACTTTGGCTTCCCTTGCATATGATACATTATGAAGGAGAATTGCCCACTGCAATCAATTGAGAAACTAAAAGATTTCTAGTCTGTGTTGCAAGTAGATGAAGCAATAGATGTAGTTAACGATGATGATTTTAATTACATGTACGACTGAAACCAATATTAAGGAATACTTGTCACTTTAAAAAGCAAATGATAAAAATGACGTCAAAAGAAATTGTCATAATAACGAATGACTTTTAAAAATATGATATGTGGGGCAGTTGAATTGGATTCTACACTGATGGAACTCAACAAATGTCAATGCAAAGTCAAGGTTTAAAATCTCTAGTTTAAGATATGTCTTCTTCCCCCTTCTTTCCCCAGGCTATTTAAACACATTGCATTTTTCAAAGACAATTACTTGTATTGAGAAGTATGTAAGGGGAGCTATGCAGTTTTTCAAGTTGTAATGAGTAATCAACATTATAAAAAAAGTCCATTGCAAAATTATGTAATGATACTGGGTATTCTAACTTGTGAAATGCAGTGACTTTATCACATCCAAGTAAACTGAACAATAGTTAGGGGAATTAAATTAAAATTAAAAGGGGGAAAAGTGGCCATTTTTCATAGTATAATAAAGGGGACAGGCTGCTGTAGGCTCAGTGCTCAGAGCATGGGCAACAAGCTCCGTCTGCTATCAACCCATGCAGAGGCTGACTGAGCCTTAAAAAAAGTGTTGGTCTGGACTCTACACAACCCTTCATGATGCTATTAAACATTAAAAACCTTCTTGAAAATGATTGGCTTTATTGGAAACTCTGGAAGGACACAGAGTGATTTCTTTTGTTTTGGTTTTCCTTGTAAATCTGTTCTCAGTTATCACAGGTCATAAAAAATCATCAACGAGAAATGTTGATTTCCAATATATCTCCTATCCATCTAAATATTGTGTGGTTCTGCCAGAAGGTGGGCACTAAAGTACTGCACCTTGAGTCAGAAAGAATGGACTTCAAATGCAGCCTTATACACTTTCAATTCCACATGTCAGTGCTAAGATTTGGCTTGCTATAGGATGCCCTGGGAACAAGGGTCCACTTAGGCCCATGGAGTAACAAGAGAATCAAGAGTCACAGAACACAGTTCTAGAGCTAGAAAGGAAGTTTAGACACTATACTGTTACAGATGAGGAAACCGGGAATCAGAGTGGTTTATTTTGCCACAATACACAGCAGAAATTTATTACTTCTTTTAGGTAGAAACTGTGTGTTCTGAATTCTGGTTTCCTTAATAAAGTTTTTCTACTTGATGCTTACTGAGACGAGATCATAAAATGACTGATAAAATGTTTATTATTTTGCTGGATTGTCATACACAGGTAGCAATTTTCTGTCAGTTCTTTGGAGGAATTGACTATAAAATAGCATGTAAGTTCCTCCAGAAACAAAATGATTATGATGCTATGGATTCCCAAATACTAACACCCCATATGGACTCATATAGTAGGAGTTTATAGCATAAAAAAATAAAAGAAAAATTGAGATAGGAGTCATTGGCCAGACAGAACTAAGAAAGCCAGATATAGGATTTTAGTCCAAGGAAGAAAAAAGAAATGTCAACCACAGTAAAAGAAGAAAAATATTTCTTATTCATAAAGCATGGATATTTTTTTTTCAAAACAAAGTTAAAAAGAAGTGAGCAAAACAGTAATGATAAATATAAATACATATATTAAAAATAAACAATATTAAAATATTGCATTCATACTCACATATAGAAAGGGACAGTTCAAAGGTAAGAAAGCAAAGTGAGAATTTGAACTAAGGTTCTCAAGACTTGAAATGGACACCTCAGATACAATAGGATGGAGACAAGAATAACAAAATTATAGTTTGGGGGATAAATGGGAACTAGGATAAACCTAGTTCAGGTTCCAGTTAGACAGGTCAAGCCACAAGTCTGGGAGATATACACAGAGAGAAGAGCCAGTTGTGGACTAAGCAGAAAGGCTAGATCAAGAGATCCAGGGGATCAATACAGGCATGGAGGAGCAGGGCAGCTGGAATTTCAACCAGGCCAGAAGCCATGCAGTCAGCAGCAGAGGCCAGGATCCCAACAGATTCAACTAGGAACAGAGAGGCTAAGTCCAAGGGTCTGAGCTTAGTCAGGGGCCAGGGAGCATGCCCATGAGAGAATAGGCCACAGGGGCTTGTTGTATGTTCCCTGCTGAGGGTCAGAACTCAGTAGGGAACCTGAGCATATGGAAAGGTGGACACAATCAGACAGTTTCTAATTCTATGTTAGCAGAACTGAGGCACAGAGCCCAGGAGAGCAGGTCCTGGGAGAAGCAAGAAAGCCATTAAAATCACAGGATTTAGGGGCAGCTATTTGGTGCAGTGGATAGAGCATGGGCTCTTTAGTCAGGAGGTCCTGAATTCAAAACTAGCCTTAGGTAATAATAACAACTAGTTGTGTGACCCTGGGCAAGTCACCTAATCCCAGCCTTACCCCCCCCCAAAAAAAAAAAATCATAGGGTTTAGAGTTGATGGTTATGCTAGAAATCTAGTCTAGTCTAACCACTTTATCTTATAGAGGAGGTTACTAAGGCTTTAAAGGGGAAATTGAATTATTTATTCAGGTTTATAGGTAGGAAAAGGCAAAGGCAGAATTTGAACCCAAGTTTTCTGACCAAAAAGTTGGCTTATTTCCATCACAATGTACTACCTCTGGTTTTTAAAATTTTAGAAGAAAGGGCTTCTTATGTACTCCTTGCTATGGGTCAGATTTGAGAGAATATGGAAGCAAACACATCTGACTAATAATAATAAGTATTTGTCACTTTAAAAATTTAAAAGCATTTTGTAGATATTATCTCATTTAATCCTAATAACTCTAAGAAGCAGAGGTTATTATTATCCCCTTCTCACAGATAGAGAAATTGAGTTGAGAAAACTTAACTGACCTACCTAGGGTCACACAACTATTAAGTGTCTCAAGCAGGTTTTGAACTCAGGACTTGCTGAATTCAGTCTAACACTATCCTCTGAACCTCCCAGTTGCCTCTAGAACCAAGGAGTATGAAGATAGAGAACCACAAAGTTCCAATGATTGAGTCAGTAGCTACCAGGCCAAAAATGGCCAAAAGAAAAAGGCCAAAGTATCTCAAAGGATCTATGTGTTCATAATTATTTCAGAGTTCTATGTACACCTAATAAAGAGGATTCCATCTCAAAGGCTGACAAAGGCATCAATCATTTCCCAATCCAGTCTTCTCCTAAACAACAAAGCAAATAGTAAACACAATGCAAAATATTGTGACAAAAATGCAACAGTTTCTGTCCTCAAAGAGCTGGTATTTTCCTGGGGTAATACAACATACATACAGATAAGTAAGAACAAGGTAATTTTGGAGGGGGGGAGAAGAAGAGGGGAGAAGCCAGGAAAAGGAGGGAAGGAAAGAGGGAGGGAGGGGAGAGAGAAACAGAGAGAGAGAAAGAGACACAAAAACAGCCAGAGAGAAAAAGAGAGACAGAGAGGGAAGTGAAAACTGGGGTGACTATGGAAGGCTTCATGGATAAGAATTCTGAGATGTATAAATAAGGAAGGAGTATACACTGCAAACAGGGGCCATGCTTGTTCTTGATTCTTCAATTTGACAGAAATACAATGTATGTGAGGGGAAGTAATGTGAGATAACAACAACTAACATTTATAAAGCAATATAAAATTAGTAAAGAATCCTAAATAAATTGTCTTAATTGACCCTCACAACAACTTTTCTGCGTAGGAACTACATAGAACACTGCAATTACTGTTATGTTTTAGATAAAGTATTTTTAAACAATGCAATGGCATAAAATAGGAACTTTCATTTAATCTGAGAGCTAAGCCAATTTTTAAAAAACTATCTGGTTTTATATAAAAGAGAAACAGGCATCCAGTGGGATACATATCATAGGGATACTACCAAAACATACTTTTATTTTTACAACTCAAAAACTAAATTCTAATCCCTATGACAGGAAGTACATGATTCAAGGGATGAGTGGTCATGTGATGTTACTAAGAACTCACCATATATATCATGGTCATCATCACAGAATTAGTCATTTAAAAAATTGCATCATTGTTTGCCTGTATGTTACTAGCAGGGCACTATTACCTAGTAGCTGAGGTCAGGTTACTCACCTAAAGCTGTTCTGGACAAACACTTTACTTGGGTAATGAACAGTCCAACCAACCCAATGATTTGACTTCCTTGTCATTTGGGAAAGGATTTTCAGAAAAAGAACTTAATAACACAGAGGAGACAGGGACCATGGTGCCCCATGATCTGGCTGTGGTTCAGCTCTACCAAATTAGAAGAATACTGCCTTCTCATCCAGTTGTGTTTTTGCTAAATTTTTAGTACTACTTCAAGTTTAGTTTTGTGTCCAAAATACTTTGCTTGATACAGGAAGACTTATATTAACTTCTGCTAAGTGAAGAACCAGAAAGATGATGTATATAACAGTGATGTAAATGAAAAGAAAAAAACAAACATACTGAAATCAGTTGTGCAATTATAATGACCAACCTTGGCCAGAGAGAAGAAAATGTGCTTCTTAGCAGACATAGAGGATTATGGGTGTGGTATATTACATATACTGCCAGACACAGTTATTTTGTGGTTGCTTTTGCTTTTTTTCCTTCTTTTAAAATCTGTTGCAAGGAATGGCTCTCACTGGAAGGAGCAAAAGGGAGGGATGTATTCAAAATAGATGGTGATATAAAAATAAAAGCTATCAATAAAAAAGATAAAAATGACAACTAAACAATACAAGTTTGATTTTTCTGATCAAATGGCACTTATAGACTTCATGTTAGTCAACAAATTAGCAAGCTTTAATTAAGCACTTACTGTGCGGCAGGCACTGTGGTAAACAAACAGAAGCAGAAAAAGATAACAGGTTCTTGAAAGCCTTCTATGAGTACACAAAACAATTGGTTCTTATGTTTTGAAAAAAATAATAGCAACCTATTGCTATCTTCCTACTTTACCCCATATATTGAAATTAATTGGAATCTTTTTCTCTCTTCCATCTAGCTAACATAAAATGTCACTTATTTTCAGTAAAAGACTTTTCATTTGCAAAGCTAAGCCTTTCTTTCCCTAAGCCCTTCCATCCTAAATGTAACTCTGGAAAGAGATGGACACAGTAGGTATATGTAAACATGGGAAAAATGATTTTCTTTTCCTACTCTCACTCCCACTCAAAGTCCTCATTACCTACTCTAAGTTCTTAGTTTTTTTTTTTTCTTTTTTTTCCCTAATCTATAAAATAAGGAAATTGGATGAAATAATTTCTAAGTTTCCTTCCAGTCTCAAGCCCTCTGATTCTCTATGAACCCGTGCATTGATGATTTCACCTCATCATCAGTTACACATTCCCATCTCCAGCTGCCTTTCTCCTCCTTCAGTGAACACACTCTCCCTTTGTAATACTGGGGGAGGTTTTGACTTCCAAATCTGTAAGAAGGCAGGTATGAGGTAATGAAAACAGGGAATTTGGGCAAAGGCCTGGCCCAGATGGTTTGGGTTGGGCCCCTAGCCCTCAACTCTGGAGGGAATTAAAATCCAGCAACCTATCTGATGGCATTACACTGAAGAAAGGAAAATTTGAGGGGAAAAAAGACTAAGCAAGGGGGCCGATGACTGAGGTCCCAAAGAATGCTGTGGTTGAAGTGATTTTTTTTTCTGGCACAAATTATCTACTGTGACTGAATGGAGGACCATGCTCACCATGACAAAGGCTTCTTTCTTATGACAGAGTAATAGGTCCAATGCCTGGGAGAGCCTGGACTCTTTTTTTTTTTTTTTTTAAATAGAATATCATTGAGGTAAAATTGTGTATTTTGTGTGTATGCCTGTGTGTGTTTTAAGAACAGACATCTTCCTTTTCACATTTCCCCCTCTTTGGAAACTGAGCTGAGAGAGACGGATAGAGACAGATCAGAAAGAGTTTTGTCTCATTTTTAATAAAATCCAACCATCTAGAAACAACATCAGGGCTGAAAAGGGATGTGAGTTGGAATTCTATCTCTACCCCTTACTACCATGACCTTGATAAGTAGTTTTAACTCTTCTCAGACTTTCCCCCTCTATAAAATGAAGGGCCTAGACAAGATGCTTTTTCTTCCTACCATAAAATTTGTTTATCCTATGTTCCTAAGCTATGGCCTAGTTTCATTTTCAGAGACTAGAAAACATGAAGAAAAATAAATATGGAGATGGGTACAGTAAGAACTTAAAAGAAGAACAAATAAAGTTATGAAGGTTGGGGGATGATTCCCTTCCTGCTGAAGGCTTGCAGCTTGTGAACTCATTTGGGCTTTCAAGAGCAAATACAATTCAATACAAGTCTAAGGAGAAGCTTTGGCAGTGAGAAGAGAAATTCTAGGATGAGATCAGAATGGTGTGCATCCCCAGGAGTGAGTGAGAATAGTGCCTTGTATGTAATTAATGAATGCTTATTGAATTGCTGCTCAATAAATCTTTAAAAGGAATAAATGTATCTGTGTATGCAGGTATTGTTCCCCATGCCCATCTCTCAAGCTCAGCTGATTTAGTCACTGGATGGTAAATGCGTTTGATGAGGTAGTTATTGATGCAGTAACAAGATGTTTCCTGACATATCTGATTGAATCAGAACAGGCAATACAATTGTCCTTGGGCTTTGGGGGCTTATATGGTTATCAAGGAGTGGGGTTTCTCTCCCCACTTCTCACCATGGGCTACTTGCCCAGAGGAGGATATCCTATCCAGCAGGTCAGAGATATCCTAGCCAGGCATGGATTTAAACGGATAGGAAGAATGCCCCTAATGATACTCGAGAGAGCTGGCCAGGACATCAAGAACTGAACTGCTGAGATCTCTCAGACAGAGGAAAGAAGAGGCTTAGAGGAAATAACAGAATGTGTCCCTTCAGTGTATCTTGCTAGCCCTGTACTCTAAATTTGTGCCTGCTCTTCCCAAGCCCCAATTTATGAAGAAAATGCTTTGCAGTCACTGTTTTTTAGTCTGCCATCTTAGTAAATGCCTTTACTATGAGGTAATTGTGTCTACTGGCTGATTATTAATGGGAAACACACCCATGGGGCTCATGAATTATGTTGCTAAGGGTAGTCATCACAGTGTACTTTAGAACCCAAAGTAGCGGTCACACTCTGGGTCACCAACTCACAAGTGAGAGTACAAGTTGGGGGGTGGGGAAAAAAGCCCCCAAAGATATTGTTATATTCATAGCATTTCGAGAAACTGATCTGAGAATCCTGGAGCTGGAGGGACCATTTCATTTGTCCTGCTGGTTTGTAATAAAACATATCTAGGATGTGATAATAATTTGACTAGTTTTCATTAAAAAAAAAAAAAACACAAAACACAAACACACTAGGACTGAGCAATCAAATAATTGCTATCTCTTTCTTTTATTTTAACTTTATTTTTAACACACACACTGCTTTATGAATCTGCTATCTCTTTCAAAGTAGTAGTCTAGTCATTTATTCCACCAATGTACCATTGTTTAAAATATTTTCACAAGTTGTTTAGAGAGCTGCCTCCAGTTAGTTATCATTCTTTGTTACTTTATAATAATATTCAAATACAAGCCTTTTATGATTCTTCGGGAATAGTGGGAAGAGGGAGAGCAGAGATGAGTGAATTAAATGCTGACTATGTGCTAAGCGTAGAGTTAAGCTGGGGTTACTGACACAAAAACAAAAGTCCTGTTCCTACCCTCAAGGAGTTTATTTTCTAATGGGGGAGACAACATATATAGAGGCAGTGGCAGCCAGGTTGGGGCACTCTGGAAAATTATTTGGATGGTAAGTAAAAATAGATTGACAAACCTTTCTTTCCAGGATTGATGGCAGAGTTGATTTGATCATGGTTCCAGAATTGTGATGGAATTGGGTAAGGGGCAGGGAGACTTAAGTACATTAATGGCAGCAGGTAAATAGCTGGTCAAGGAGTAAGTCCTGAAACAGTAGGCCATGAGAGGTTCTCACCAACAAGGACATCTTGACTCCCCTAAGATAAATTTAACCCCTTTTTTCCTCTTTCCTATCAGGCAAATGGTCTTAAGACTAAGAACATCTGAGATCTAAGATTCTCTCCAACTCTCTTGGGTCCTGGAGGGAAGCACCAGAGTTCTGCTTGAGAAAACAATCAGCTAATTGTATAAATATGTATACATATATTAGATTTAATATGTATTTTAACATGTTTAACATATATCAGATTACATGCCATCTAGGGGAAGGGGTGGAGGGAAGAAGGAGAAAATTTGGAACACACGGTTTTGAAGGGGTCAATGTTGAAAAATTATCCATGTGTATGTTTTGAAAATAAAAAGCTTTAATTAAAACAACAACAAAAAAGATAAAACAATCAGCACACCCCATGCCCTTTCAAGTCTTCCTGGAAGACTTGATGATGGTGGAGGGAACCCACATATTTGGAGCCAGAAGGGAACTCAGAAATCCTCTAATGCAATAGCCTTACTTTACAGAGGATGAGAATTGGGATCCAGAGCCCAATGACAGGCTCAGAGGCCCAGAGGTATTCAGTAATAGAATCCAGATTTGAAGTCTGGTTCTGTCTCTCCAAATTCATTACTCTTTCCAGTGGAGAAGAAAAACATTTGCTATTTCTGGTCCCTGAGAAAACTCTTGAGAAAAATAGCATCACTTTTCTCAAAAGTTTCACTGGTCTCATCCCTTCCTCGACACTGCCCTCAAGTGAAAGAGAGAATATTTTGCAGAGATGGGTCCTTGTGCCAAGAGGTCCTAACCCGTGAACAAAGACTTCAGATGGAGGAGAAGGATGGATGAGAAAAGAGAGATGATGATGGCATAAATGATTCCTTGTTCTACTTCTCTCCCTGAGCAGAACTTGAAGCAGAGAGAGGTCTCCCTTTTCTCCTCCCTGTCCGTGGGAATTCTGAAAGAAGGAATTAATAAGTCCTAGACTAGATGCATCTTCTGAATGGGCATCAGGATAACTAGATTCTAAGAAGGCAGGGGTTTCTTGACCATTGTTGTGCCCTGGAACCCTTTGGCTGACTGGTGTAGCCTAGAAGAATATATATTTTCAATAAAATTTTTTTATTTTCAAAATACATACAAAGATAGTTTTCAACATTCACCCTTGAAAAACCTTGATTTCCAAATTTTTCTCCCTCCACTCCTCCTCCCTAAATAGGAAGTAATCCAATGTAGGTTAAATGTTCAATTCTTCAGAAGAATATTTTTTAAAATGAATAACAAACTTCAAAGGATAACAAAGGAGAGCAATTATATTGAAATATATCAGTTAAGAGCCAGTCAGTAAACATTTACTAAAGAGCTACTGTATGTCAAGTACTATCAAATAAACTCCTATCAATTAATATCCAAATATTTTAAAAAATGAGGTCACAAACTTCAGATTAATATCCAAATATTTTTTAAAATGAGGTCACAAACTTCAGATTAATAACCCCTGCTCTAAGGAGATAGAGAGGGAGAAGAGTAGATGGGCAGGTTCTTTTCTGTCTTCTTTTCCATAAACTGCATAAAGAAGCATGGCCGCTTGCCTTTGGCTAACCAAGGAGTGAAGAAACATCCAGATTTGCAACTAGGAATTGTTGTGTTTATAAAGAATTGGAAGTGGTCTGAAGTACATCTTTGCTTGAAAGGGGCAGAATCCAAGTTGCCAGGATACTGTTATAAGACTGCTGTTGAGGAAATCTCTGTATGGTGGACCAGGGAGTAAGCTTTGGTCATCTGATAGTTTACAATTTTAGTTAATTCTTACTACTTAGGTGCTATACTATTCTTTTTTTAGGCTATTGAAGAACAAGAAATGCTGTCAGTGTCCTCTAAATTCTACATCCAAGAAAAAGTCTGTTTTGTTTGACTGAGTTATGACTCTGGGAACAATATTTGGTCAAACAACTGCTAGCAAATGGTCTGGAAGAGCCTGCAGTCAAAGAAGAAGGGAAAATAAATCTATGTGCTAATATTCTAATGGGAGGCACATAGCATACACAGGAAAACACCAAGGATACTTCTAGAGCAAGGACAAATTAAGTCAGCACCCAGGGACAGAGGAAGTGTAAGGTAGGGAAGTGCTCCAAGATGGGTGAGGTTTCAAAGCAAGAATTTGGGAGAATTTTGAAACATGAGTTGTTCCACAGTATAAGCTGGTAGAGTAGCTGGGGTGAGGAGGATGTATTAGATGGGCACAATGGCACTTGCATTCTCATCTCTGATTCTCCTGGTTCTCTATGGGGAAAATGAAAGGGTTAGATGGGATGTCATCCAAAGACCTTTCAGGTTCTAAAGCTAAGATCTTGGGATCCCTGAGGTCTCAAAGGCTGGAGAGAAGAACTTGAATTCTGATAGATTAATGAGAGAGGTGTTGCCGTTTCTAAGCATAGATTTTTATGAGATCTGGAAGGTACCCTGAGAAAGTTCAAATAAATGCTTACCTGAGCAGGTGTCGCCAAGCCTATTACCCACTCTGTGGCTGAGACAGAATCAGAAGAGGTCCTGAACTTGGTGAAGAATGTCATTCTATAATACTCAGAACCTTTGAAACCTTCAGCAATATGGCCCTGGCATGGAGGGTACCTAACCAAAAAACATTTATTTATTAAAAGTTCTCTATGTGCTGTGCATTGTCTGACGGGCAGGAGAATCCAAATGCAAAGAAAGAAAAAAATCCCTAACCTCAAAGAAGCTTACATTCTAAGAAGGAAATAAGAATGCAAATAAATAAATACACAGGGCATTCTAGGCAGCAATAGATAAAGTACCAGATCTGAAGTCATATAGGCTCATAGTAACTGGATAGTTACTAGCTGTGTGAGCCTGGGCAGGTCACTTAATCCTGTCTGCCTCCATTTCCTTATGTGTAAAATAAGGTATAGAAGGAAATGGCAAACCATTGTAGTATCTTTGGCAAGAAAACCCCAAATAGGATCATGAAGAGTTGGACATAATGGAAACAAATGAACAACAATAATAAGTAAATACAAAAAGAACAACTATAAATAAATACAATACAGTTAGGGAGGGTTGGTCCTAGCAATTAGGGGGAATTGAGAAAGGGTTCTTATAGGAGGTCAGGTGGTCAGCAGAAATTTATTACTGTGTGCCAGAAACTGTGCTAAACATTAGAGATGCAAAGAGTTCCTGCCCTCGTGCTGTATACATTCAAATAACAATGATAATATGTAGTTAGTGAGGTATACATAAAATGTATGCAAGAGTAGATGAAGGTAATATTAAAAGGAGCTGGGGAAGCCTGGAAAGGTTGAGAATTCAGGTGAAGGAGCAGAGCATTTTCCAATGCAAAGCTTTGAAGAGGAGGTGGAATATTTTGTTTGAGGAATTATAAGTAGCTGGGGTTTAAAGATATTTAAAAGATTTTATTTGGTCCTGGAAATATAAGGAGCGACTGGAACTTCATTGAACAGGGGTAGGATGTGGTCAGATCTATACCTTAGGAAAATCTCCTTGGCAACTGAGTGAATGATGGACCAGAGTGGGGAGAGACTAAAGTGGCAGAGTACTAGCAAAATGCTATTGCAAGAGCCCAGCAATCTGGGATGAGGTCCTGTAATCATATAGATAGAGGGAAGGGAACATATAGGAGAATTACTGGGAAAGTTGAATGAGGACATGCAGTGATGGATTGGGCGTGTGGGGCAAACAGGTGTGAGGGAGTCAGAATGACATTGAGGTTATGAGCCTTGGTGAATGGAGTGCACTCTCAATAAGAGGGAAGTCTGTTAGCATGGATGGTTTTGGGGGAAAGACAATAAGTTCTGAATTTGAATTTGAATGCCCATGGGAATCTACTTTGAGACGTCCAAAAGGTATTTGGAAATGCATGACTAGCTCAGCAGAAGGTTTAAGGCAGACAGATGCACACCCACATGTCTCTGCACAGAGATAATTAACTCATGGGGGATGATGAGATTACTAAACATAACAGAGGAAGAAAAAAGAAGATCCAGGACAGATTCAGACCCTTAAGGGACAACACAGCTAATGGATATGATTGGGAGATAGATCCAGATAAAAGACTAAGGCAAGGAGAACCAGGAGAGACATGTCACAAAAACTCAGAGAGGAAAGAATACTCAGAAGGCCATTTACCTTCTCTTTTTGAGGTAACAAACTCAAATGCTGCAGAGGTGTAGAGAGAATCAGAATTGAGAACAGGCCAGAAGATTTGGCAAGTAAGACGTCACTGGCAGAGAGCAGAGGATGTGGAAGGCAGTGAGAGGAGAAGAAGCAGAAGGACCTAGTATGGATGGATGGATGGCTTTCTCAAGGAATTTAGCCATAAAGGGGAAGGAGGGAACTATTAGCAGACGAGTTCTCAGGGATACCTGGAGCCAGTGATGTATTTTTAAGGATGGAGAGACGTGGGTATGTTTGCAAGTAGCAGGTAAATTTCTGGTAGATACAGTGAGACTGAAATGAGAGAGAGAGAGAGAGAGAGAGAGAGAGAGAGAGAGAGAGAGAGAGAGAGAGAGAGAGAGAGAGAGTGTGATAATAGGGACAAGGTGATACTTGAGTTCAGTCTTAAAGGAAGAAGGATCCTCTGAGACAGAAATGAGCAAGGGGTGCATTCCAGGCTCAGGGAATAATCATTGCAAAGGCACCAAGATGGAGATGGAGTGTGGGATTTCGACTACCATAATTATCCTATTTCATCAAGGATCCTTTCCACACACAGCGTTCAGGAGGGGAAAGTTTTTCTTGTTGTTTGATTGTTTTAATCCTGTTCAACAAAGTGTGACCACATCTGGGCTTTTCTTGGAAAAGATAATGAAATGGTTTGCTATTTCCTTCTCCAGATCATTTTACAAATGGGGAAATTGAGGAAAAGAGGGTTAAATGATCTGTTCATGGTCATACAGTTAATAAGTGATTAAGGCTAGATTTGAACTTGAAAATGAAGTCTTCCTGACTCCAGGCCTACTTCACCATCTAGCTGCTCTGGGAAGGAAAGTAGCATTAGGATAATTATTTGCATTTGATTTTTTTTTTTTTTTTGCAGGGGAGAGTCAGTAAGGCAGAAGATGTGCTGGTTGCTTTCAGAGAGAAGGCAGGAGAGAGGCTGGTTTGTTTGGAAAGGAGGAAGGAAAGGGAATCGTTAAGAAAGAGTTTAGGGTTTCGACCATAAGAAGAAAAGGAATTTATTCCATTATTTATATATTATTTATTAATTTTATCCCACTGTACCACAGCCTTCAGAAACCTGAACCCCACTTTCCATGCTCTCTGACCAGCATATGCTCTCCTCAGTGCCTTCTAATTTTTTGGAGGAGCACAGATATTAAAATCTTCTGCATTGGCCCAAAGTTCTGGTGGTTCTATGCTAGTTTCAGCTCTATCTGGGACTCTTTAACCTTTTTAGAACTTGACTGCTAAGACATGGTGGACTGGGCTTCAAAATAACTTTCTCTGTTTATGATAACTTTGTTTTTAGGAATTTTTCATAGTTTCTTATGGAATGCTAGCTTAATTTTTTTTTCCTTTTCAGGAGAGAGACATTGGAGCTGGCAGTGGAAAGAGAGGAGCTGGGGAGAATGGGGGTTAAGCCAGCTCAATTTAAGACTCAGTGCCCTTCTCCTTACCTTCCTGTTTGGAAACTGTCCAGGGGGCTGAATTTGACCTCGACTCACATCTGGAGGGAAATATCCCTGCATTCCAGTGGTTGTTGCACTCAATTGAGCTATTCAACACTTCAGCTTAAGGTCTGATTCCTTTATGAGCAAGACTTCCTCCTTGTACAAACATGGAATGGGTTGTGGTGATAAGCGGGAGAAGAATGTAGGGAGAAGGAAAATAAAGAGAACAGGAGAAAAGATAGCTGCTTCATCTGAAACATCATTGGGGGTTACTGGAAAGGGACTGATAGGAGATGAAATTGGATGGTGGAAGTAGACTTACATCCTGACACCCTGAAAACTTGGCTCCTGATTCAGGGTTCAAAAAGAGGGTGCTGTCCAGAGAGAAGACTACGGAGACTAATGTGGATCACGGCATAGTATTTTCACCTTTTTTGTTGTTGTTTATTTGCCTGTTTTTTTTTTTTCTTTCTCATTTTCCCCCCTTTTTATCTGACTTTCTTGCACAGCATGATAAATGTGAAAATATGTTTAAAAGAATTGCACATGTTTAATCTATACTGGATTACTTGCTGTCCAGGGGTGAGGGAAGAGGGAGAGAGAGAAGAAAAATTTAGAACATAAGATTTTGCACGGGTAAATGTTGAAAACTATCTTTGCATATATTTTAAAAAAATAAAAAGTTATTACTATTATTAAAAAACAAACAAACAAAAAAAAAAAAAACAAAGAGGATGCTCAACCGTAATACTCTGAGCATAAATGCTGCTCACATTATCATCTTTCTGGTGACAATTACTTTCTGCCAAAAATCTGGCTATTGTTAACACACTCCAAAATTAGAGAATCTCTCAACTTCAAAACAGCAAAGGAACTTACTCTCCCTTCACTAGTTAATCAATCCCGCTTTCTGGGGACCAGTCTGGCATCAAAGTGGATTTTATCCCTTTCCCTGTGTCAGTTATAAATGACAAGCTTTCTAGCAAGTCTCAGGCTATGGAACACGGTGGGGAGAAAGGAGACATGGTCAGGGAATCACTTCAATCACTTGCCCCCATCATCTGACATGTAGCACATGCCCATGTGTACCAAGACATCATAGAATCCTATCCAGATTCAATAATGTTCAAAGTGCCCTTACATCCTTTGGGTTTCCCCTCTTACCCCTAACCTGAATTGTAGGAGACATTAGGGTTTTCCTCTGTCCTTCAACAAAGATAAATGGGCTTCACTTCAAAGGAAGAAGATCAGTATATTTGTCATATAAGCTGAAAGGAATGAGATAACAACAAGTCATAAACATAGTAATGTGTGTGACTGAGACATGAAGTTATTCTATTTGAGAGCACAGATCAATAGCTTGAAGGGATCTCAGAGTAATCCCACCAACTCATTTTACTAATGAGAAAACTCAGTGATTTGCTCAAGGATGAAAGTGGAAAGATCTGAATACAGAGCCAATGAATGCTCTCACCACTGTGGCACAGAGGCATCAGATTAATTCAAGAAATAATGATACATGAGGCCAGTTCCAATGATCTTATAATGAAGAGAGCCATCTACACCCAGAGAGAGGACTGTGGGGATTGAGTGTGGACCACAACATAGCATTCTCACTCTGTTTGTTATTTGCTTGCATTTTGTTTTCTTTCTCATTTTTTCCCTTTTTGATCTGATTTTTCTTGTGCAGCACAATATTGTATAAATATGTATACATATATTGAATTTAACATATAAATTTTTTTAACATGTTCAACACATATTGGATTACTTGCCATGGAGGGGAGGAGGAAGGGGGAAGAGAGGGAAAAATATGGAGCACAAGGTTTTGAAAGGATCAATATTGAAAAATTATCCATGCATATGTTTTGAAAATAAAAAGCTGTAATAAAAAATAATACATAAATATAGGTAAAGATAGACTTGTGTATAAGATATAGTTAGGGATTGACTTTTGTCTCTAATTTAAAAAAATTTTTTTCTACTTTGTTCTTTGTTTATATTTATAAAATTCAGAATAAAAATATTTCATTTTTCTTTCTTTGGAGTAAAAAAGTTGCTTTTAAATGTTCATTTTATAAAAATAATGTAATCAAGTAGGCAGTTCATACCAAAGGGTAAAGATACATCCTATAGTCACATGGCTCATTTATATCTTCTCTAAACAGCAATCACTTAAAGTAAAAGCCTGATATAACAGTGTTAATACATGGGTTGGGGGGGCAGCTAGGTGGCACAGTGGATAGAACACCAGCCCTGAATTCAGGAGGACACGAGTTCAAATCTGAGGTCAGACACTTCCTAGCTGTGTGACCCTGGGCAAGTCACTTAACCCCAACCTCAAGGAAAAAAAAAAAAAAAAAAATACATGAGTTGGGTTTTGTTTTTGCTATAGCAGGACAATTGTGTAAAAGAAATACTATTGGTAGGTCAGTGAGTTAGTCGACAAATATTTAAGTACTTACATGTGACATTATGCTAAGTCCCAGAGACACAAAGAAAGGTAAAAGCCTAAAAGGTAATACCTTGGGTTCATATAGTCTCTCTCCCTCAGGCTTCAGAGAATTTTGTTTGGTCCCTACACCACTCCTTCCCTGTACCACCCACCATATATCCTGTGTTATCCTGAATCACTCCTCATGAAAATTTAGGCGGAATAGGAATGCACGTCTTTCCTAAGTGATTCATGGCATAATCACACCAAGAATCAAATAATAATAATCAAAAAAGGGCATCACCAAGGAGAAAGGCAGAAGGGTTTCAAAACAAAATCTAAGTGATTCTTTAAGATAGCAAGAGGCCTGATCTGTGGTTATTATATTACTGGTTTTTATCTGCCACTGGGAGAAGGCACTAGAAGCACAAATGACAAAAAAATTTATTTATATTTCTCTCTAACTGACTAGAGAGGAATCACTTCATACTTGTCTTTCTAATTATTTTTAGCTTAGTAATGTGATTTTTATTTTCTGCTGGAAACCTGAGAGAGAAGTCCTAGACTCCTGCTGAATGACAGGGACAAGTTGACTGAGTAATTAAAAATTTGTCATGAATTACAAAGTGGATAAATTGCACACAGGTAATCAAGACTTTATTGTATTTGGGGGCTATCAGAGAGCATTAGAGACAGTGGGTGGCTTAGTGGATAGAGCACTAGGCCTGGAGTCAAGACCGGAGTTCAAATCCAATCTCACACAGTTGTGTGACTCCTAGCCAATCCACTTAACCCATTTGCCTTAATCCACTCCATTATTTTTGCCAAGAAACCTCCATGGACAATGGAGGTCAGATACAACGGAATGACTGAACAAAGAGCAGCATATTTCAATCTTCTTTATAAGGTTAGGCTTCTGAGCAATTATCACATACTTGAGTTACAGACTGGAACCTGAATTGATAAAAAACTTTCCTAGAAAATCATTCCTCAGGGACAAATTTTTTTTTTTTTTTAGTAAGTTTATTGTGATATTCTGAAATGATCTCTCTGAATAAAAGGAATGACTCAGTGTTCCTCTTAGGAATTCAAAGCAGAAGGTCACAAAATTCCTAGGAAGGAAGAAAGAGAAAGGAATAGTATCTCCAATTTATAAATGGGAAAAGTTGAAGCCCAGAGATAAAGGTAAGGACTCCAACATACCGAGCACTTGTATAGACTTTTAAAGTCTCAATCTCTGCAAACCCTCTCAAGCTCTTAGGCCCTTATGCTTTGGGGTTAAGTGACAGGGCAGGAAACACTTCATTTTCCCCAAATTCTTAACTGAAGTTCAGTGGCATTTCATGTCTGCAGCAATGGGGAGTTACTCTAGAGCTCCAAATGGGGATTAGGAGAAGAATGGAAAAGAGTTGAACATGTGTGGTTATGCTTCTGCTAAGGAGGGAGACACACAGAATGTTCCCCTAGCACATTCTATAAACGTATTAACGATGTGTTCCAACAACAACAGTTGCAGTGTAATAACAACAGCTCTTCTATATATCAGCAAAACTGAAACACTGAGTAGTTCCATGAGGAAAAAAGCCCCCCAAAACAAAATAAAAAATACTCACTTTTCTTGACCAAGCAATAAACAGAGATGCATATTATAATATTAAAGATAAAATGGACGATTTTTATTACATAAAGTTGGAAATTTATTACATAAAATTACACAAAATCATGACATTAAAATTAAAAGGTGACTGAGAACAAAATCTTTATAACAAGTTTCTCTGATAATGAACTGACATCCAACACAGGAAGCGAACTGACCATTTATGAGAGAAAGACTCACTGGATAGTCAAAGGATAGAAACACAAAGTTTTCAAAAGAAACAATGAAAGCTATTACATATGAAAAAATTATCTAAATAATTAATAATAAATGTGAACTAAAACATTTTACTTACACAGCAAGCACTTTAATGCATGCATGTCCTTGTTACCTCTTACTTGGACTACTGTAATAGCCTCCTAGTTGGTGTCTTCTACCCAAGTCCAGAGTGATTCTTCTAAAAGTGCAAGTCTAACCTGATCATTCTCATACTTCAATGGCTTCCTAATGCCTCTAGGAACTCCTTCCTTTGTTGTTAAAAGTTTTCAACAACCTAACCCCTTCCTACCTTTTTGGTCTATTGATTCATGACCTCCGTCCACTTTCTCTGCCATCCCAGGCACAGTGGCCAGTTTGATAATTTTCACACCTAACATTCCACTTCACCTTAGCACTGGTTTTCCCACGTCTTGAATGCTCTCCTGGAATCCCTGGTTCCCTTGGTGATTCCATTATGAGAAACCTTTCTTGTTCCTCCCAGGTGTGAGTAGCTTCCCCTCCAACATGGTTTATATTGGATTTGTGCAGATTTTGACTATATCTATATATGCACTCATTGTCTTCCTCTCATTAGAATATAAATTCCTTGAAGACTGATGCTATTTTACTTTTGTCACTGAATCCCTAGTGATTAACACAGTACCTGAAACATAATAGGCACTTAATAAATGCTTGTTAATTGACTAATCTAAGTGTAATGAGATTTTATTTTACCATAAGAAATAATGAAATCTGGGAAAACTTGTTGAACTTATGCAGTGTGACATGAACAGATCTAGGCAAATAATTTATTATGTAACATAACATAGAGGAAAACAACCATCTACAACTTAGGACTCAAATCCCTCCAATGGGCAATCATGACTTGAGAAGACTGAAGGTGAAATGTGTGTTTCCCAACTCATAGTGGAGAGGCAATGGACATTTTTGGACATGGCCAAAGAATGGATTTGTAGAATTTGACTGGGTAAACGGTACAAGAAAGATTCTACTGGGAGAGAGTAGGGTCATGTCGAAGGGAAGTTGGTGGGTAATAATAATGATTTAAAAAATAAAAGAAAGAATCAGATATTTAAAAATACATATGAGGTAGCAGAAGGAAGTTTAAAATGAACCACAGATAAATAGAGCAGTTCTACTGCTATCATGTTAAACTGTGCACAACAGAAATCCACATACTGGAACTTTCATGTGCTATTATCTTTTTCTGACTTTGGTATATTGAAATGTTCATGTTTGTTCATGTGTTAAGTTTGTAAAAATATTTTAAAAGATAGAGTATAAAGTATGTTAAGTCAGTAGACCTAGAATTCTGACTCTCCTACTGATTAGTCTTATAGTTCTAAAGCTATAAATATATGTACTTTTATATATATATATATATATATATATATATATACATCTATATACATATTCTGATTTTCCTACTGATTAGTCTTATAGTTCTAAGAGATCGTATATGTATATATACAGACATATACATATATATATATATATATATATATATTACACTATATACAATATTTATATATGGAAGTTGGACTAGATTTCTAAAATCTCTTTCAGGGCAGGTCTTTCTATAATTTTAAATAATCTGTCCAATTATCCTCCGTGAGTTGGATTGCCAACACATGAAACTAGTTATTTTACTGAGGAGATTAAGTCCTTCTTTACAATGTTTCCCTGGTATGGAACTTTGATTTCATCTGTGTGAATGAAGAACTCCCTCAATTGATGCAGTCTGTCACCTGCTTGAGACTGTATTATTTGGGAAAGTGGCCTGGCACCCTGAGAGGCAGTGATGTACCCACAGTTTCAAGGCCAGTTCATCAGAGGGGACCAGAATGCAAGTCTGCCTGCCTCCAAGACTGGCCCCCTTATGCAATAATTCCCCAATGTTTCCACTGCATATTTAATCTTTTAGTTGGCCAGTTATTCAATTTTCTTCCAGTGTCATGGAAACACTTGGCATGGAGATACATGACAGTTGTGTTGTCATCCTTTGGCAAAAGAAAAACCAAGACAACAATGGGGGCTTTTAAAGAGTTGCCCTGGGGAGTGGTGAAACATTTGTGTTTTTTTTTTTTTTTTCTTTTTCTTCCATTCTTTGCATCCCTAGCACTTAACACAGTGCCTTATATATAAGGCTGATGTTCATACTTGAAGAAATGAGCAGTGATAGCAAAATACATCTAGAATTTATATAAATAAATCATCTACACAGACCTGTCAACTGGCCAATGTCCAAAGAACAAAATAATAATGGGCCTAGACATTGTAGTTCTCAACTTAATGGCTATTTATTCAACTGCTGGATGCTGTCTCCAAGGGCCATTAGTATGTAAAAATGACATGTTGAACTTTTGGTAAATAAAAATGACAAAACAACATGATGTACCTTGCTTGTCTGCCACAAGGCAAAGTGTTCATTTAAAAATGATTTTTTTGATGTATAAACAATATCTAATGAAAAACATTAATTTATTAGTTTGAAGACAAATCTATAAACAGCGTGAATTTAATAATTTCCTACTCACTGACTCACACAAAAGATAGGCATCTATTCATATTGCATAAACCAACATTTAGTTATTTCTCTCTTATTGTCTTATTTCAGTGTTTTGGGGATGTATAATTTCCATGGTATGGTCAATCCCTTTGCCAAATGCAGGTTATAACTTCACCAATACAAGAAGCATCTTCAAGAGTTGCTGTTACCTTAAAATTCACCACCCCATTGCCAACAGTGATGAGACTCCAACAATTTAATGAGCCTCATCCCTGGGTAACTTTCTGCATAGATTACTGCTAGCTCCATAGTAGAACTTGGACCTCCACCACCCAGCTTTTGGTTGTATGCTGTATGAAATTGGGGCAAATAACTAATGATATAGATGTCCAGATGATGGGGCTAGAAGGGACATTGATTTTAGGAGTTTCAAAAATCAAAATCAAAAACAAAAACAAAACAAAAAAACCCTTCCATTCTTTCCTTAGTACAAGTCACTTAATTTAAACTTTGAGTTTCAGGTTTCTTTTATGACATTGGGTAATAAAAAATAGTAAACAATTTATATAGAGTGCTTTATATTCATTATCTCATTTGATCCTTTTAACAACTCTGTGAAATAGATTATACTATCCTCATTTTACATCTGAGAAAAAGAAGGTAGAGAAATTAAATGACATTCCCAGGGTCACCAGCTAGTAAGTATTGAAGCAGGATATGAACTCAGATCTTTCTGGCTCTAGTCTTTCTACACTGTTCATATCTGAGGCTCAGTTTCCTTATCTGTAAAATGAGAGATTTGGACTATGAAGGTCCCTTTCAACTCCATATGCTACAACTCTATGACTTGAAATTAAATAAATAGCTCCCTGAATCAGTCCATTTATCTTGGTCACAGATAAACCATATTTAATCTGGATCTAAAATTCAATTAATGAAATTGGATGGAATTTACTAATTTCCTGGTTTGCTGACTCACATAAAGTTTAACAAACATTTATACAGATACACAGTTATTTCTCTATTATGTATTTAGTTCAATATTTAAATGATTAATGATTTCACTGGGAGATTGCATAGTATTTTCAAAGATCCTAGAATGGGTAGTGCTATGATACTCATCTTTTTAGCATCAATATTGATTGATGCGACCACAAAACATGGAACTCCAGGACAATACTGCATGTTGCTCAAAGGGCATGGTGACAACATGGTTCAAGTCAACATTCTAAGACTCTAACACAATGAGCGGGAACCTGTATTGTTAGGTTCCTCCTCATTATGAATTTCCATTCTCAATGAAAACATGAGTCTGAGCCTCTGCTCTTCCCCTCCCAAAAAATCATGTAGCTGGTAGTATAGCAGAAAGTGAACTGGCCATTTTAGAGAACATATACCCGAAACTTCCATTGAAACTCCTGGGGACCCTAGGTCATGGTTAGTCAGCATTTGGTAATGTTGGAAAGGACAACTCTCTGTCAGCTCTCCTCAACGTGGGGTTTAGTGCTGACGGATGTGGGCACTTTGAAATGACAAAGCAATCCCCTCATTGAAGGAGCTGATGACTCAGGGGATCTTTTACAAGGAGAAACAGTTCCAACTCAGTCTTTTTGCTTTTATTCTCCCATGGGTAAGTAGTCATTCTTCCTGTGAAGAGGGTAGGAGAATGGGTTGTGTTCCTTCACCCCCATTACAGCTCCCAGATGGGGCGTGGATTTAATTAGGCAAAATGGCAACTGGCTCCAACAATGTGTTTCCTTTTCTGGAATAAGTTTCCCTGCATGCACATGTCCAGTTTCAACATGAACTTGTGAATTTGATATTTAAGAATCAATAAGTCAATCAACAAGGAATTATTAAACACCTACTATATGCCACTGTGTTAGACACATACAAGTACAAACGATCAAACAATCCCAAAAATCTGGAGGACCTAGGTACAATGTATATGGAGGAGGTTTATAGTAGGGCAAACTTGTGCACTGCAGAAGATGGCCACTAAGAAGAATATCCACACCCAAGCCTGAAGGTTTATCAGAGGATGTCTACTAATAGTTGTTTAGAAAGTGTAGAAAATAGATCAATGAATTGAGCTTACAACTAAAAAATCTAGAAAAGGAACAAATTAAAAACCTTCAATTAAATAACAAATTTGAAATTCTGAAAATAAAAATTGAGATTAACAAAATTGAAAATAAGAAAACTATTGAATTAATAAAGAAAATGCAGAGATTAAGTGAAATGTAAAAATGAACAATTTCCAATCTTACAAACTGTTTTATATTCTCATAAGGTTTAAGCCTCTTGAGAAAGTATCATTCTACTTATAAATTAAGTTACTGAATCCTTTCTTAACTCTTATTATCCCAAATCACGTTTGTGAGAGTGTAGATATTATTTCATTTCTTCTATGAGTAGGAAATAAATATCTATCCCATACCTGATCAATATTGCATTTTTCTACTCCCTCTTTGGGGAGAATCCTAGTTGTAAGCCTAAATCTTTGCTAAAAGAAAATCATGACAAGAGTACTAGATTGGCAAATAAGTCTAAGAATATGAGAAAAAAGAGGCTAGTCCCTTTCTCCCCAGGACTAAACTGGATTATATCACATGCCTGGGTCTATAGTAGAGGGGCCCCTTAGAGAATAAGTCCCTGGGAGTCCTGTGCAGTTCCTTAACACAAGGGGAGCAAACCCAGGTCTTCTAATTTGCACTTTCCACTACCCGCTGCACCCCTCAAGCACAATACTTAATTGTGTCCCTTCCACAGTCAAACATAAATTGCTCCAGATGAGTCACAGTTGTTGATTATCTGGGTTTCTATATTCCTTCATTCATATGGAGTTGACTACACAGCTGCCTTCCATGGCTAGTCATGTTAACCATTTGTGTTCCTGTTTTCTTTCTAAAGAATCACATGTCAGAAGGAAAACCTCCTTTAATAACCAGTCCCCTAAACATACTATAGCTTGATTCAAAGATCCTTTCATGGAGAAGTTCCCCCCCCCCAAAAAAAAAAAATTCTATTGGAGCTGATTACAAAGAAAAACAAAAACAGGTCCTCTTGGAATAACTTTTACGGGCCAAAAGATTTCACAGATCAGTGAGTTTTGAATATATTTCTGAAATAATCCCCTGAAATAAATGATATATGCTCTCTCAACAGAGAAATCAAGAGATTTTGTTTGTCTTAATTGCCGGTAGGAAGTGAGATGGAAAGAAAGGGACTGTAAAGTGGGATTCAAAAAGATGATGAAATACTATGAACTAACACTAGATGGCAGCAGAAATACATAAAACATGACCAGATAGATTAACACTTTTACAAGACATCATTAACTGTACATATTATACAAAGATTAAAAAGAGGTACTACTAGGAGGTTTGATTCGGCTCTCCTCCAACCCTTTTGAAACGGCTGCTGATGAGTTATAGCTGAGAGAGGATTTGTTGATTTACAGGATATGTGAATCAATAAATCAATCAACAAGGAGTTATTAAACACCTACTATGTGCCACTGTGTTAGACATGTACAATCAAACAATCCTAATTTTGAATGGTTTTACATCTTCTATCTTTGGTACTGACAGTACACAACTAATTTGAAGGAGAGAGAAAAAGGAAGAGAAATCAAATTATTCAATGCTAAACTTCAGGTAGTTGCTACTTCTTTTTAACCAATATATTTCAAAAGAGTATTTCTTCAATAATAAATATAGATTGAAGTCCCTTGGTAACTGGGTTGTATGAGTTGCTATGGCTCCAAAAATCATCACCTGGAGGCTAACCTTCTGTCAATGATTTCCCTCTATATGAACAGAAAATCAAATCTTGTCAACCTTCATCTTTGGAGATGATCTGAAATTGTTTAAGCTTGTTTACTGAAGGAATACTGAAATCAAATTTACCCATAAATGTAACTGTAAATAGTTTTTTCATGTTAGAAAAAAAGTTGGGAGTGGGAAAGGGAAGATACAATGAAGCTAGCACATGAGGGAATTGTGGAAACTGAGTGAACCACACTGACTCTATCTTGGGATTCAATTCTGGATCTAGCTCAGTTCCCTTTCTATTCAATTACGGGCCTAGTCCCAATTTCTGTCTTGCAAAAAAAAATTATTCAATTATGGCAATTGTGAAGAAATTTTATTTCATTGTTTGAACCTAGCCTTGTATAGCTGAAAACTCTATCAGTTGCTCTGAGACCCTTAATTAAGGATTTAGGTGATGCTCACCAGAAATCCAGTCAGATCCAAAGACTAATGCAAATTTTCTCATACTTTTACAGTTCAAACAACCCACTTTCTGTTTGGAAAAAAAAAAAAGGCTCCATACTGGTCAATCAATTATTGTTTCCATATTCTTTTGATTGAATATAGACAGTGAGGAAGTAGGACATCTCTTCTTTCAGAGAACTATACCTGTTCAGTTTCCTCTCCCAACACAGAAAGCCCTTAATCTTTCTCCAATTAGAAATCAAATTACCCAATTTTGTATTTTGGTTAGTTGCCTTCTTTTAATTAATTGATTTTATTTGAATAGTTATTTTTAATGGATAAAAATCTGCTTTTCCCCTTATTTGGGGTCCAGTGCCACGCTGAGGAGGCCTGGTCCCTATTATTATGTTATGCAATTGGCATATATTTTTTGATATATTTTTAAAAATTTAATATTCTTTAGTTTCCCCAGTTACATGTGAGACAATTTTTTACGTTTGTTTTTTTTAAAACTTTGAGTTCCAGATTCTCTCCCTTCCTCCCACCTCTCATCCCCCTTTAAAAAGTCACATATAAAGTTATGCAAAACATTTCCATAAGTCATGTTATGAAAGAAAACATAGATCTTCCCCCCAAAAAAATCCCCAAGAGTAACAAGGTATTAGTCATAAGATAAAGATCAATATACTCATAAGCTTAAATCTTTATTTCTGCTATCAGTTCACCCACTACACGCAGAAAGCAGTCAGACTTACAGGCTTAAACCAAATCAAGGGCATAGTTATTTTGGAAAAGGGCAACTGGGCCTTTGCTGCCACAGGTATTAGAGGGAAAATGTGTATGAGATATAGTATCTGCCTCCTAGAGTTGGCGTGCTGGAGAAACATCTGTTTCTTCTTAGTTATGACTGTGAGAATAATAAAAATTCCCTTTCTCAATCACACATTCCATTTATGAATGTTTAAATCTCACCTCACTCTTTTTCCTGAGACATCGGTTCCTACACCTGAACCTGTTAATAATACCACCATCCTTCTGGTCACCCAAGGCTGAAGTCTCAGGGTCATCTTTGGTCTTTCCCTTGTAACTCTCCGGGGCTCAATCGCATCCTACCAGAATATACCCATCAATTCTTTATTATGAAGCATCTGGCCTAATGCAATAGCTTCTTAACACCTCCACTATCTCGCCACCTCTAATCTATTTAATCTATAAGCTTAACATCTGAGTGAACTCAGGTCTGACTGCATTGCTTCCCAGATCAAACACGACTCCCCAAGGACCCTCAGCCTAGGACTCAAGGCCCTCCACATTTCATTCCTGGTTGCCCTTTTAGCCTGAGCTGGGTACTTACTCCCCTATTTAGTTTATCTTTCCAAAGCCAAGCTGGTCCAGCCTTTCTATTTCTGGCCATCTATACTGTGCCTCCATACCTTGTTCATACCATTCCTTCCACTTGAATGGGTCTTTTCTCTCTCCCTATTGAAATGACTTTTGAGGCACAATCTATATAAAGATGCCATTCACACATCATTTATTTTTTACTGCCTTCTTTTATAACTATTCTTGTATAAATCTTATCTCCCCTCACCAGATAACAGATACCTTTGGGCAGAGACTGTCCTAGGAGAGGGAGTCAAAAACTATGGTGAATTTAAAACATCTTCAGAACATTCTAGAAATATGAATACTTGGCTCCAAACTCAGAAATACTGAATACATGACATAGGCTTGAACTTTGTGGTGTCAAGACCCCTTTATAAAATTTATAAAAATTAGCCTGAGGACCCCAAAGAGCTTTTCTTTATAAAAATTATATCTTAGTATTATTGTGAAAATAATTTTGACTTCACTGGGGTTAGAGGACCACACTTTGAGAATGACTACTTTAGTAGTAATATATACACGAAAATGCCAAAGTATCTAAGCAGTCATTCCAGCAGCTCAGTTTGCCAGTCTTTCCATTACTTAATTTATCATAAAGTGACGTGTCCGGGGTCATACAACTAGTAAGTGGGGATGGGGGAAGGTAGAGATTTGAATCCAGATTATTCTGACTCTATCTACTACACATCATGACTGCCTCTAAAACATGCTTTATGAGTAAATAAAATCTTTAAAAAGTGAGCATTTGCCTTCCTGGTTTCTCTTGGGGCATGCCGGCACCCCTAGTGCACTGAACATCCTCAACAGATAGTTTATAAACAAATGATGAGCTAAGGTGCCTGTAGCATAATTTAGGAAAAAATCATCTTAACAGATAATTTTATTCTGCACCTCCTTTGTGTAAAGTACAGTGGGTACACACTGTACCCAGATGTACTCAATACATTGGAGACCAAGGGAAGGGGGGAGGCGGGAGCAGAGGGACAGTGTGCCTTTCCCCATTTGGTTCAGAGACTCAGTGCCTGCTGGGTTACTAAAACTACTCTGACAAATATGGCAGCTGAATGTTTTCTCATTCAGCTTCTGGACAAGAACAAATTGGGTGGATTTCATGCAGGTTACTGAGCATCAAATAATTAGGCAGACGTTTCCATCTGGAGAGGGAGTATGATCCATGAGGCAAGTGGCCACAATGATATTTTGGCCTATATGCTGCGAGAACCTAAGAGGGAGGGCTTGAAAATTATTTAGCTCAAAGCTTCAATTGTGGGTCATGACTTTACAGGGTTGGGTAGGGATGTGGGGATCACAAAATTATGATTTTCAGTAATATTTCTATGTTATATATCTATATACTCAGGGTCACAGAAAAATTTTGCAGGTAAAAAGGGTTTGAAAGTGGAAAAAGTTTAAGAAGCCATAATCTATCCATGGATTCCTCTCCTGGGAATGTGAACTTTTTTTTTCCCCCCCAAGCAAATGAGTTTAGTGATTTGCCCAGCATCATACAGCTAGCAAATATCTGAGGCTACATTTGAACTCAGATCCTCCTGACTCCAAGGCCTGTGCTCTATGCACTGTGCAAGTTAGCTGCTCCCTGTGAACTTGTTTTTAAAAAGTGTTTCAATAACCATATTTCAAAGCAGCAAGCACATACTTGATGAGGTGAATCTGAGACAGATATCAAGCCTCTTGCTGCTGCTGCTGCTTTGCAGAAAGTCACAACTCTGGGACTTTCATAGAGTCACAGAATGGTGCTCCCAAGATGGTTGCTGGTAGCTTTGGCAGAAGCTCCGGAGTTGGGGCATTACAAGAGCAGGGGCTGACTGGCAGTGGGGAGATACTTCCCAACTTCCACTCTTGGAGGACCCTTATGGATCCCTCCTGAGACGAGAAATGTCCAGCCATGATCTGCAAGGCCGTAAGAGCTGAATCTGCTCGAGTGGTTCAGATGGAGGTGAAAGTGAAATCCGATCATCAGTTCCACAAAGCTCTGGAGGTTTCCCTGTCAGAGGTGGATCTGCCTCTATTTAGAGAGTGTGAGTCCTTTGTGATACATTTCTGTGACATTTTAAGTGTAAGAGCTGCACAGTTGGATCTTTCACATGTCCTATGCCACTTGTTTTGTGGTGAAGGAAATAAATAGCTGTCCTATACCTGATATCTACTGCTTTGAATGCTGAGTAACTTTATAAAAACAAGATCTTGTGAATTCCTTTCATGACCCTAGACATAAACTTTATTTTAGAGATTTTCCCTAGGCTTTTAATCCAGGATAAGGGCATAATGAGCTAGAGAGTGTGAAGAAAACATTGGAATCCACTCTCTTTGGGGTTAGACCCACCCCTACTATGAGCTCCAGTGTACCTAATTCCCAAATCAGGATCTCCCTGTGGGAAAGGGTGCCTCTTGCCCCAGGCCATGGGTAACACCTCAGACTCTGTGACCCCAAGCCCATCTTTGTTTTCAATGAATTTTCCACCAGCTCATTATAGCCTCTCTTTTCCCAAGCTTTGTCTGTTTCTAGTGTTTTTCATAGACCAGAAAAAAATGATGGCATAACCAGTTACATTATGAAAGATATAGCTATATTCTTGAAAGCAAGAGAAGCAGCCTACATTTCACCCTTATTTATAGTCAGTCACTGATATTTTGTCCAAAATTGTCATCAATATAGAAATAAACAGCTATGTCGGGAACAAAGAATGAACAGAATAGATTATGAGGTGATTTAAAAAATTAATATACAAACTAAGTCAAATAGAACAACTCACATTAGGAGCAAGGGTAATATAATATATAATGTGCGATTTTTGTACAGTACCATCTGCATAGCACTTTTCATGTATTTCAAAGTATTTCAAATACCCCAGATAGAGACAGATGGGTCAGGATCCAAAAAAGATCTTGACAGGCTGGAGCACTGGATTGAATCCATTATGACAAAATCCAATAGATAAATAAAAATTCTTATGTAGTGAACATTAAAGAAATCACCTTTTCAAATAATAATAATAATAGCACCTACTGTGTGCCAGGCACTGTACTAAGTACTTTACAATTGTTATTTGGTCCTCACAATAAATCTGAGAGGTAGGTGATGTCATTATCTCCATTTTATAAATGAAAATTATGAGGGAAATACAAGTTAAATAACTTGCCTGGGGTCACAGAGTTAATATCTGAGGCCAGATTTCAACTCAAGACTTTCTGGCCCTCTATCCACTTTGCCATCTACCTGGGAGGCAGCATTTTATACAGCAGTTTGTTTTTCTCAAAAAGATCTGAGGGTTTTAGTGGCCCACAAGCTCATTATGAGGCAGCAGTTAGGAACCCAAAAGCAAATGGCATTATGGGCTGAGTTAAGAGAGTGCCCAAAAGTGAAATGGGCTTTCTCTAGACACCATGGGTGTCTTGTCTTTGGAGGTATTTAATCCCAGACTGGATGAAATCTTGTCAAGAACATTATAGCAGAGATACTTTTAGGGTTGGATTTGTTAGGACTAGATGGTCACTGGGGTCCTTTCCCAATTTCCAATGCTATGATTCCATGAATGTCTCATTTGATTCTCACAATCCCAAGAGGTAGGCAAAAGATGAATCACTCACTCAGTCACTCAGTCAATAAATATTACTAAAGCTTACTATGTTCCAGACACTAAATTAAGTCCTGGAGATACAAAGAAAAGCAGTAGACTGTAAAAGAAAGTCTACCATGAGGAGGAAACATGCAAACAATTATGTACAAACAAGCTATATCTGGGATGACTAGAGATAATCCACATGGGAAAGGCCCGAGGATTATGAAGGAAAGGCTTCTTGTAGAAAGTGGGATTTTAGCTGGGATTTTAAAGATGAGGGAACAAAGACATAAGAAGTTGAAAGGACTTCAATGCATGTTATAGAGAGGCAAAAACTCCAGAACAGGTATGTTAAAACTTCATATATTCATGACCTATGAAATACTTCCATGACTACTTGTAACAGTAATGTTAACACTCCTTTATTTCAGAGCTTCTTAAACTTTTTCTACTCATGACCCCTCTTTTTTTTTTAGGCATATAAATAAATTTTACTGATTTCACAACCTTCCCCATTCAGTTATGAGACCCAATATGGGATCACAAATCACAGTTTAAGAAGTTGGACTTTATTTATTTAACATAGAGCCAGGAAGACTTCTTGTAATCTCCAGTAGCCCCAGAAATTTAGTATTCAGAATTAGGGTAGGTTATTACGAATAGAACACTGGAATCAGAAAGAACTAGGTTCAAAATCTGCCTCTAACACTTAGATACGTTTTCATGGACAAGTCACTTAATCTCTCAATTTCTCTGAGCTTCCTTTTTCATCATCTGTAAAAGAGAGGTAATTATTCTATAGTGTCTATCTCTTCACAATGTTGTGAACCTCAAATAAGGATATATATGTACTTTGAAAATTTTAAATTCCTCTGTAAATATTAGGCATTAGTATCATTATTCACTGTTATCACGTGTACTAGTATAGTAATAAAGTTAAATGGCACCAAAAATATCTTAGTGTCTCTCTTAGGCTACATTCCTGTTTCCTAAGTGCACCATGGAGGGTAATGGAATTAACATTAGCTTCTCAATTCTCAAAATCTTTTTTTTTCTTATTTTTTTAAAATTAATTTTATAACTAAACTTTTTTTGACAATACATATGCTTGAGTAATTTTTTACAACATTATCCCTTGTACTCCCTTCTGTTCTGAATTTTCCCCTCCTTCCCTCCACCCCCTCCCCTAGATGGCAGGCAGTCTCATACATGTTAAATATGTTATATAGTATATCCTAGATACAATATATGTGTGTAGAACCGAATTTTTTGTTGTTGTTGTTGTTTTTTTAACTAGGTGTCCCTATTTTATCCAGACTGCAAGTCCAGCAGCTACATCTCACTGCTGATGAACAGGGAAATTTGACCAGTTTATCCCCTTTAATTGGCCTAATAGTCCCCCATTCTGGAGGCTCAAGATATTGGGGCAGGACTTAATGAAGTTGCCTGATCAGCTTTCCCTAAAGAGCTAAGAATCCCTGAACTCAAGTGATGCATTAGTCTCAGATTCCTCAATAGGAGAAAATACAGATATATACCACCCTAAGCTGCCTGTTTCTTCACTTAGTGGACTAGGAAAAATAAGAATATGAAATAAGTGAAATAAGTCTAATATTTTGAGGCTCCTTCTCTGAATCACTTCATTCTATATCCTTCATATATGTGTTATGGAAGAAAAGCTTGCAAATAGCTCACCCATGCCTAGAAAGTTAACAGATCTGATAATTATTCAGTCAGCTAATTAATACATGTTTCTGTATGTTCCTCCACAAGCAGTGCTTTATATTGAGAGCTGACTTACCTGGCACTTTCAAAAGTGGCGGATGCAGTCTTTCCAATAGCCCCAAATCCAACTCCAACAGCAAGACCCTCTAAAAGAGACACAAAGTAAATGCCCTTATGGTTAGGAGTCAATGACCTTTTTTTCATGATACTATCTGTTGACTAAATATCATGGTCATCATTATATAAAATCATATTCTTGTAATACTTTATGAACTTATAATAATAATTGTTACTTATCATACTTGAAAGTCCATATCCTTTATCTCATTTAATACACAGTAAGCCCAGCAGAGAGGTTGGTTCTACAAGTTTTATTATCCCAATTTTACAGATGAAGAAACTGAGGCAGAGAGAAGTTAAATGATTTAGCCATGGTCAAAAATCAGAAAATGTCAGAGGCAAGATTTGGACCCAGGACTTTATGCCTCAAAGTACAGTGCTCCAGCTACTATGACATGGCAATGTCTGCCTGTCTGTCTGCCTCTCATAACATTTCCACCTAAGAAATTATGTAAGGTCTGTGGAGAAAGCTATATTATCCCAATAGATAGATGAAAAAGTAGAATCTCACAGGTTTATGACTTGCTTATAGACTGTTAACGAGCTTTGGAGCTAGGGCTTGAAAAATCAGGTTCTTTTTCTATCATAGCATGATGCTGCCTGTGATTGTTAAAATCGTGTGCCTTTTAAGGATTTCTTGATAGAAAAGCATCATATTCTTGAGGAAACTATTTTTTTAAAGATAGCTTCAAAATATCCTTAAAACCAAGACAGAACTATTTTGCCCTCCTCATTTTCTGACTTGTTTCACATTTCCCAGGCTCCATTTTCCTGGAGAATTTAAGCACCTTGAGGGAAGGAATTTTATTAGCTATTATCTTTATTTCTAATATCCAACATGTTGTTTTTTTTATTTTTTATTATAGCTTTTTATTTACAAGATATATGCATGGATAATTTTACAGCACTGACAATTGCCAAGCTTTTTCCCTCCTTATTCCATTTTTCCCCTCCTTCCCTCTACCCTCCTCCTCCAAATGGCAGGAAGACCAATACATGTTACATACAACATGTCTTTAGAACAAAGTGGGTCTTGATAATCATTTGCAGCATAAATGAACTGATCTGGAAAGGGACACCACATTGATCTTAGAAGACCAGGGTTTAAATGTGTCTTAACCTTAAATTCTGTTTTTAAGATGAGAAACTGAAAGTGGTTTAGCACAAAATAGGTAGAATAAATCACAGAATTTTCATTCATTCAAAATGAATGTTAGGGTTTATCTAGCTCAGCCTCCCTATTACTGTGACTATGCTACATTCAGAAGTCATAAGTTTGGGTGAACCTTATACACACACACACACACACACACACACACACACACACACACACACACACACATACATATATATCCAATTATATGAAAAAGCAATTTTTAACATTAATTTTTTAAAAATTTGAGTTCCAAATTCTCTCCTTCCTTCTCTTCCCTCTTCCTTCATTGAGAAGGCAAGCACTTCAGTATTGAATATACATGTGCACTTATGCAAAACATGTTTCCATATTAGTCATATTGGAAAAGAAAACACAGATAAAATAAAGAAATATAAGCATGTTTCCATTTGCATTCAGACTGTATCAGTTCTTTTGGAACTGTCTTGGATCATTGTGATGATCAGAGTAAGTAGCTAAGTCATTCCTAGTTGATCATCATACAGTATTGTTATTACTGTATAAAATATTCTCCTAGTTCTGTTCACTTCACTTTGCATCAGTTTGCACAAGTTTTTCCAGGTCTTTCTGAAAGCATTCTGCTCATCATTTCTTTTTTTAAAAATTTCTTTCTTAATGTTATTTTATTTTTCCAAATACATACAAAAATAGTTTTCAACATTCACCTTCACAAAACTTGTATTCCAAATTTTTCTCCCTCTTTTCCCTCTTCCTCCTCCCCAAGACAGCAGGCAATCTGACACAGGTTAAACATGTTCAATTCTTCTAAACATATTTCCATATTTGTCATGCTTCTGCTCATTATTTCTTATAACAAAAGAGTATTCTACCACAATCATTTACCACAACTTGCTCAGCCATTCCCCAATTGATGGGCATCCCCTTAATTTCCTATTTTCTGCCATCACAAAGAGAACTGCTATAAATATTTTCATACATATGGATTCTTTTCCCTTTTTTTTTTTATCTGTTTGGGGTACAGATATAGCAGGGATATTACTGGGCTAAAGGGATACACTGTTTTATAGCCCTCTGGACATAACTTCAAATAACTCTCCAGAATGGGTTGCATCAGTTCAACTCAACCAACAGTGCATTCAACATTTGTCATTTTGCTTTTCTGTCATAACAACCAATCTGATAGGTATGACGGGGTTAATCTTTCTGAAACAAAAAGGGGGCTTCAGGGCTAAATTTGGGGCAGTGGTTTGGATTACCACAAGTAGCTTTTGAGGATCTCTATGCACAAATTTTCTAATAACTTCCTCTCAATATAAGTGCCTTGGGTTCTCTCATTGGGTAATGTGTGAGCCCCTCATGAGCCTATATAACTGAGACACCTAGTTAACCAGATTTTCCAAATAGTGACAAATGTATATATTTTTACTTTTCTATTTTTTAAAAGATATCTGAGATCTATCTCTTGACATTTGGACTGTGGGAATGGTCTCTCTTCCAGCCCCTCCTCACCATTCAAATGATAATGTTTCTCTCCCTAGTTTTTCTCTGTAATAACTTCTTTACTTACACGTGGCTACTATTTTTTTCTTACAGGAAGGAATCTTCCTCTAAGAAACTATAGTAAACTATATTTTCTATTCTATTTAGCATTTACTAGTAACAGGTACTGTACTAAGCACTTGGCAATTATTATTTCACTTGATCTTCATTTCAAAAAACATCTCAGAAGTAGGTACATTATTATCCCTATTTTATAGAAGAGGAAATTAAGGCAAATGGAAATCAAGTGCCTTGTCCAGAATCAGATAGTCACTAAGTGTCTAGATTTGAACTCAGGAAGATGAACTGATGTGTATAAATGACTTTGAACTTGAATTAGTGATTGAGGAAAAAGTTTAGATAAGAGAACCATAAGTTTTTCCAGGAAATCATACATATGTAAGGAATTGTGTAAGATGCAAAAGGAGCTGAGAGATTAGAAAGCTTGCAAGTTTAGAAAAGGGAACTGAAGCACTGTCATCAGACACATTGGAGAAGGAGAATTATCTATCTCAACAGGGAATCACAACATGTAGTTGTTGTGCAAAGTGCAATGAAGGATGCAAAGTGGATGAAGGCCTTTGTGGGTAATGAGTCATGTAGCCTGTGGAGGTTCTACTGGCAGTTGATACCTACCTAAGAGGAGAGTATCTTGATTGTACATTCACTCTCCTAGGCAGCCCCATCCCATTTGGAGTCTAAAGGACTGTACAGGTGCCTGGGGAAAATGGTCTGCTGGAGAGGGAAGGGGAGTCATCCTTATATTGTTCGTGGACTCAGGTTTCAGTATTTTGCATTTTTGTTGTCAAGTTAAATAAAATGTGTCCAACATTCAATGTTTATGAATCTGAATGTTTGCCTGAAAGCAAACGACCCTTAGAGGGGACACAAGCCAAATTCTGGGGTTCCCAGAGAAAATGCCAAGGAAGTAGATCTACCAATGTACCCACTGGAGAGTTTAGATAGGGACAAAATGAAGCAAGAGGGTATTAATTATTGGGGTCTTCAAGATTCAATAAGGGTCTACATGAATACAGAGTTCTGGTAATGGACCAGACTACAAGTTACATATATAAAGTGTTCTAGAAACTTTCTTAAGTAAACTTTTTTTCTCTTCTACAACCTAGTACAGTACTCTGCATTGAACAGAAACTTAATCAATGTTTGTGGAACTGAAGGTAGCACAGTATAAAGAAAAGAGTACTAAATATTCTGCCAGGCTTCTACCCCAATCAGAGAAAGAGAAAAGGGTCAAATATGGACAAAACTATTCTTAGCAGTTCTTTTTGTGGTGGCAAAGAACTGGAATCTAAGGGGGTACCCATCACCTGAAGAATAGCTGAACAAATTATGGTATACGAATCTAATGGAATACTACTGTACCTTAAGAAATAAAGAAAAAGATGGTCACAAAAAAGCATGGAAAGATTTGTGTCAACTAAAGCAGAGTGAAGTGAGGTAGAATTGAAAAACAATTTATACTATCACATCATTATTAAAAAACTTTAAAAATTGAGATACTTAAGGACTTTGATTAACTAAATGAACAACCATGATACTAGAGGACTGATTTTAAAACAAACAAACATGGCCCACATGATCATTGAGAGATAATGAACTAGCATACAGAACAAAACTTTTTGTACTTAAGCAATATTGTTGTTATTCAGTTGTTTTAATCAAATTTGACTCTTCCTGACTCCATTTGTAGTTTTCTAGATAAAGAGACTGAAGTGGTTTGACATTTCCTTCTCTAGTTCATTTATAGATGAGAAAACTGATTTGCCCAGAAATCACACAGCTAGCAAATTATCCGAAGCTGGATTTGAACTTGGGTTTTTCCTAACTCTAGAAGCAATGTTCTTATCTACTGCAACACCTAACTGCCTTGGGCAATATTGCTTGACTGTTTATGTTTTAGGAGTTCTAGAAATTCCTAGATTCTTCCCTCCCTCCCAAATTTTTTCCTTCCTCCCTTCTTCTGTTCATTCATTCCTTCCTTCCTTCCAGAGTTGGGGGTGGGGTGAGCCTGATCATTGAAAAAAAAAAAAAAAAAGAACACTAGATATGAATTTAAAAGCTTCAAATCAGTAGGTGGCTGACTGATTAGAATGGAGCTAGATTTGATCTCCAAGGATCTTTCCACTTTTAAAATTCTCCAAGTTTATGAAATGAATGGAAGCCACATATTTTTGAGGAAGGACCTGGATAAAGCCCTCCATGTTTTCCTGTTTTTCTGATGGATCTTGCAAGGTCATCTGAGTTGGCCCCATGGAGGAAGGTATATAAGCCAATAATAACAGATGGCTACCCCTTTCCTTCTTAAAGATCTCAGTCTAATCAGTGAGTCCTACCCTAATGTGGCTACATTCAAGAGCGCCAGAATTAGACCACACCAGACCCAGTGCGGCTTTAGTGGGAGCTGCTGGCCAGCACTCTACAGAGCACTGAATGAATGGCCATCCATGTAGTCGAGAGCCAGCATCTGAGGCAGCTGAATCTGCAGCGGAAATAAGGGTGCTTACTATTTTCTGGGATGCTACAGTCAGATGATATCCGGACTCTCGTTCCCTTGGTCACCACCAGTAGCAGTGCAGGACATTCTGCCCCAGGGCTGAGAAATATTCCTGGAAACCATGAATTGGTTGTGCGGAAGCTGGCACTGGCACCAGCACCAACTTCCATTTGGGAAAGAAAGACGAAGGAGCAATGAGGGACCGGAGTGGTGGTGGTGGAATCACTCAAATGAAAATCCAGCACACACTCCATACAGAGGGAGTATAAAAAACAGACTTAAGCCATGTTCTGGAGACTAACAGATGGTGCAGGGGACCCACTGGGTAGAAAAGGAACAGAGGAAAGCTATGGATAAGTGCTCACACCCCAGGTGCTCAACTAAAAGTGCAAATTAGGAAGGTAATTAAGACAAGAAAGCAACGTGACTGAAGCATTATTAATGTGTTTTTTGGCTCTTTTCCTTTTCTGCTATCAATTTCGGCAGGAAAAAATAAAAGTGCAAACAAGATGCCAGTCCTGGATTTAAAAGTTCTGATGTCTACTATGTGCCAGGCAGGGTGCTAAGTGCTCTACAAATATCATCTCATTTAATCCTCATAAAAACCCTGAGAGAGAGAGAGATGCTATATCTCCCCTTTTATAATTGAGGAAACTGAGGTTAAGTCACATAGCTTGTAAATACCCCAAACCAGGTATGAACTCAGGTTTTCCAGCACACCAACAAGATTGCCTCACAAAGGAATGGAAGGGGAAGGCAACATTTTGCCTACTATTGCCAGGCATTTTACTTTATAAATATTGTCTCCTTCGATCCCCACAACAACCAGAGATAGAGGTGATTATTAGCCCCTCTGTTTATGGTTAAGGAAACTGAGGCAGACAAGTATGAAGTCACAGCACTGGCCCAGGGACTTACAGGTCCCTAGCACTCTAACCTGAGATGGCAGAGGAGGTCCTGAAGAGCCAACATTCTGATCCTCAAAGATCTGGGGGAAGGGCTAATCCAGGAAGCTGGAGGTCAGGGCAAGAATCCAGGGACTTAAGGGGAGTTGAAGCAAAGCTGACTCCAAACCAGAGCTGGGCACAAAGCCCCATTTTAGGAACCAATGCTGGAGACAAGAATAAATAAAACGCTGTTGTTGTTCATTTTCGGTGGTATCTGACTTCTGCATGACCCCATTTGGGATTTTCTTAGCAAAGAGGTTGGAAGAGCTTGCCATTTCCTTCTCTAACTCGTTTAACAGATGAGGAAACTGAAGCAAATGGGATGAAGTGAGAAACCCAGAATTTTACACCTACTAAGTGTCTGAGGTTGCATTTGAACTCAATAAAGATAAGCCTCCTTGACTCTAAACCCAAAACACTAATCAATATTAAAAGTTATTAAAATTGGGGGATTCCCCCAGTGGAGAGAGCAATTCCCTAACAACTACAAATGGATGTTCAAAGGGAAAAATAGATTTTCCATGGGAACAACAAAAATGCTGCTGAATGTAGAAATGTAGCAAGAGAAAAACAATGAAATAAGTGGTCTACAGGAAAGAAGTCAAGTCACAAGCATTCATTAAGTAACTGCTATGTACTGGGTACTTTGTTAAGGGCTAGAGATACAAAACAAAGAAACAAACACCACCACCATCAACAACAACAACAAAAAATCCAAACCACAAGAAAGTAGAAGAAAAAAAGTAGTAAATCCTATCCAAGTATAAAATATTCCCTAAGAACTAGAACAGATTAAAAAGAAATCAATTATTCCATGAGATAGCAATAAATAAACAAAATTAGGATGTTGAAAAACAGAAAAAAAAAATAGCTACTATTTTTTTTTTTCACGGTGGTTCCAGCTGACGAGTATTTATTTATTTATTTATTTATTTGTTTTTTTAAATTCATTTTTCCAAATTATCCCCTCCCTCCCTCCACTTCCTCCCCCCGATGGCAGGTAATTCCATACATTTTACATGTGTTACAATATAACCTAGATACAATACATGTGTGTAAATACCATTTTCTTGTTGCACATTAAGTATTAGCTTCCGAAGGTATAAGTAACCAGGGTAGATAGACAGTAGTGCTAACAATTTACATTCACTTCCCAGTGTTCCTTCTCTGGGTGTAGCTACCTCTGTCCATCATTGATCAACTGGAAGTGAGTTGGATCTTCTTTATGTTGAAGATTTCCACTTCCATCAGAATACATCTTCATACAGCATTGAAGTGTACAGCGATCTTCTGGTTCTATTCATTTCACTCAGCATCAGTTGATGTAAGTCTCTCCAAGCCTCTCTGTATTCCTCCTGGTCATTTCTTACAGAGCAATAATATTCCATAACCTTCATATACCATAATTTACCCAACCATTCTCCAATTGATGGACATCCATTCAACTTCCAGTTTCTAGCTACAACAAAAAGAGCTGCCACAAACATTTTGGCACATACAGGTCCCTTTCCCTTCTTTAGTATTTCTTTGGGTTAAGCCCAGTAGTAGTACGGCTGGGTCAAAGGGTATGCACAGTTTGATAACTTTTTGGGCATAGTTCCAAATTGCTCTCCAGAATGGCTGGATTCTTTCACAACTCCACCAACAGTGTATCAGTGTCCCAGTTTTCCCACATCCCCTCCAACATTCATCATTATTTGTTCCTGTCATCTTAGCCAATCTGACAGGTATGTAGTGGTATCGCAGAGTTGTCTTAATTTGCATTTCTCTGATCAGTAGTGATTTGGAACACTCTTTCATATGAGTGGAAATAGTTTCAATTTCATCATCTGAGAATTGTCTGTTCATATCCCTTGACCATTTATCAATTGGAGAATGGTTTGGTTTCCTATAAATTAGGGTCAGTTCTCTATATATTTTGGAAATGAGACCTTTGTCAGAAGCTTTCCTTTTAAAAATATTTTCCCAATTTGTTACTTCCCTTCTAATCTTGTTTGCATTAGTATTGTTTGTACAGAAACTTTTTAGTTTGATGTAATCAAAATCTTCTATTTTCTGATCGATAATGATCTCTAGTTCTCCTCTGGTCATAAATTCCTTCCTCCTCCACAGGTCTGAGAGGTAGACTATCCTCTGTTCCTCTAATCTATTATCTCCCTCTTTATGCCTAAATCATGGACCCATTTTGATCTTATCTTGGTATATGGTGTTAAGTGTGGATCCATATCTAATTTCTGCCATACTAATTTCCAGTTTTCCCAACAGTTTCTTCCGAATAATGAATTTTTGTCCCTAATGTTGGTATCTTTGGGTTTGTCAAAGATTAGATTGCTATAGATGTACCCTTTTTTGTCCTTTGTATCTAATCTGTTCCACTGATCTACGGGTCTATTTCTTAGCCAATACCAAATGGTTTTGGTGACTGGTGCTTTATAATATAGCTTTAGATCAGGTACACTTAGACCACCTTCCTCTGACTTTTTTTTCATTAGTTCCCTTGTAATTCTCGACCTTTTATTCTTCCATATGAATTCTGTTGTTATATTTTCTAGGTCATTAAAATAGTTTCTTGGGAGTCTGATTGGTATAGCATTAAATAAATAGATTAGTTTAGGGAGTATTGTCATCTTTATTATATTCGCTCGGCCTATCCAGGAGCACTGAATAGTCTTTCCAATTATTTAAATCTGACTTTATTTTTGTGGCAAGTGTTTTGTAATTTTTCTCATATAATTTCTGACTTTTCTTTGGTAGATGGATTCCCAAATACTTTATACTCTCAACATTTGTTTGGAATGGAATTTCTCTTTGTATCTCTTGCTGTTGCATTTTGTTGGTGATATATAAGAATGCTAAGGATTTATGTGGATTTATTTTGTATCCTGCCACTTTGAATAGCTACTATTTTTAAAAAATGACCTGGAAAATAAAAAATAAAAAAAACTTGGACACTCTATTTCTTTTTTTTTTAAATATATTATGATATATTCTAGATACAATATATGTGTGTAGAACCGAATTTCTTGTTGCACAGGAAGAATTGGATTCAGAAGGTAAAAATAACAGTTTACACTCATTTCCCAGTGTTCCTTTTCTGGATGTAGCTGATTCTGTTGGACACTATATTTCAAGAAATCATAACTAAAAACTGATTAGATCTATTAGAATCACATGGAAAAGCCAAGGGAAAAAAAATGTAGGGATCATCTGAAAAAAATCACTCAAAGAAAAATTCCCAGGAGTGTCTCATTCAAAATCTAGAGACCTCAAATCAAAGGAAAAAAATATTTCTAGCAATAAGGAACAAAGCAGTTCAAGTACCAAGAAACTACAGACAGGATCATTTAAGATTTCAAATCTTCTACTGCAAATAAGAAGAAATATTGGGGGGTGGGGGAGGAATATTCCAAAAGGAGAGATTCAACAGCCAAGGACAGAGAAAGCTCTTAGGAAGATGAAACAATTTCCAGGCTCAGAAAGTAAAGCTAACTAGAGATTCAATCTCCCAAAATATGGCTATAAGAAGTATGACAGAACTGACTCTTGCGACATAGGAAATCTGGTCACCGGGTCTAATGTTTTAGGCAGTAAACCAGTAAGATTACGTCTTCCAGTGGTCTAGAAACCTAGGTTCAAATCCTACCAAGATATTTACCATTTACACAAGTAACAACTAGCCACTTAAAGTCTCAATTTCCTCATCTGTAAAATGGAGCTAATTGTATTGAACTATTTCATAGAGTGGCCATGAGAACAGAACTTTGCAAAAGTTCTATATAATTTGTAAATAGTTCTCTCTCCTTCTTTTGTTTCAATGAATGAAAAGTGTCCTGGGAAAAGTTGATCTCCTACCATTGATTTGTTTGTGTTTAATATTCCACAGACAATTTGAAAATTAATAAAGTGTCTGGGATGTAAGTTCAATTTCTGTAAGCTCACTGAGAATATCTTTAGTGCAACTGTAGAAAGACATATGTAGAAATCACATTCTATTCACACCAAAGCTACCTGGTTTGACAGGAAGCTTCAAAGTCGGGAAAACCTGTGTTCAAGTGCTGTGTTTGGACATTTCCTGGCTGTGCACTTCTGGCAAAGTGCTCCAGTTCTCAGGGTTCTAGGCAGCTCTACGAGATTATAAATTTCAGAGAAGGGGTTGACTCTCCTGTCCTGATAGGGGGAGTTTTTTCTCCTATCCCTGTCTTCAATCCCTATCCTGCTCTCAGATGATTTTTCTCTCTTCTTCTAGGTCTATATGTTTTAAAGGATTTTCTTATCTTTGTAGCATGGGGATTATGGGTATTTGGCATGGTAACACATATTTTTAAATGTTCTTAAGTTTTAATGGATCAATGTTAAGCCTGCATGGTTGTGGCAAGTGTGGTCTCAGAAAATGGTCTGATTTCAAAAACAGATCATTGTTTGAGTTCTCTGGGATTCTTTGAGATCCTTGTGTGTATCTAGGGGATTCGATGCCTGTCAGTCTGTGGAAGACGAGTCACCTTTCTGCTGTACCATCCACATCACCAAGTCAGCAAGGTCTACGCTATTATTATTTACAGTGAGGGGGTTAGCAGTTTCTACCATTTCCTACCTGGATCACTGTAACTGAGGAAAACAGTTCAATAGTTGCTGATAGTGACATCTTGGTGTAGATTGCTATTATAAACACACCTCTATTTCTACAAATAAACCTGCATGACTCAGCCAGAGTATTTTTTTTTCTTTGTTTATAGAGGTTGACTGAATTCATGAAGTTGCGTGACTTGTGAAAAGTCCTTGAATCTTAGTCATTTCATAGATTCCATCCTTTACAATATCTTTCAGTTCCTCTCGACAAATCACATTATTATAATTACAAGGGGAACACAATGGTTTTTCCTTGGTTAACAGTTTTGCCTGGGGTGAGAGGTTAGGGCCAATGACAGGGGCATAAACACTGACTGATTTCAAGGTCAAGGAAGATAACTTACCAGCCTTCAGCCCAGCAGTAACGTGGGGTGCACCACGTTAGGGGAAAACTATCCTTGAATGAGTGGTTATAGGTGAAAGGAAGGACCTGGAAGGTGGCTGGTATGACAGGAAACCACTGCACTGACTTGAAAAGTGGGAGAATGAATAACTTAGTTTGGGGACTTTAAGAAATGATCAACATGGCCTCCAGATGTCTATTTTGGGATGTAGTGCAACAGTAAGCCTTGAGTGAGCTCTGAACGTGGATCTATTCCAGGACTTATTGGACTAATTTGAAAGAGCAAACTGAAGATGAAACAATTATCAATGAACAAGGAAGCCTTAGGACTTGGATTTGTCATTGCTATTAAAAGGGAAAAATGTTTCAGGATAGAAGAGAATTTTGTTTGTTTCATTGGATCATGTGTTTTCTTCTTAAATACTTAAATTTATTTGTTTATTTAGTAGCTTTTTATTTACAAGATATATGCATGGGTAATTTTTCAGCACTAACCTTTGCAAAACCTTCTGTTCCAACTTTTCCCCTCTTTTCCCCCACCCCCTCCCCTAGATGACAGTTACATGTTAAATATGTTAAAGTATATGTAAATATATGTATACATTTTTATACAAGAAAAATTGGATTTAGAAAGAAGGTAAAAACAACCTGAGGAGGAAAAAAAAATGTGAGCAGACAATAACAGAAGGAGTGGAAATGCTATGTTGTGGTTCACACTCTTTTCCCAGAGTTCTTTCACTGGGTGTAGCTGGTTCTCTTCATTACTGAACAATTGGAACTTAATTTGATTCATCTCATTATTGAAGAGATCCACTTCCATCAGAATTGATTGTCATATAGTCTTATTGTTACTGTGTATAATGATCTCCTGGTCCTGCTCGTTTCACTCAGCCTCAGTTCATGTAAGTCTCTCCAGGCCTCTCTGAAATCATCCTGTTTGTCATTTCTTACAGAACAATAATATTCTATAATATTCATACACCACAATTTATTCAGCCATTCTCCAACTGATGAGCACTCACTCAGTTTTCAGTTTCTAGCCACTACAAAAAGAGCTGCCACAAACACTTTGGCACATACAGGTCCCTTTCCCTTCTTTAGTATTTCTTTGGGATATAAGCCCAGTAGTAGTATGGCTGGGTCAAAGGGTATGCACAGTTTGACAACTTTTTGGGCATAGTTCCAAATTGCTCTCCAGAATGGCTGGATCCATTCACAACTCCACCAACAATGCATCAGTGTCCCAGTTTTCCACATCCCCTCCAACATTCATCATTATCTTTTCCTGTCACCCTAGCCAATCTGAGAAGTGTGTAGTGGTATCTCAGAGTTGTCTTAATCTGCATTAAATACTTAAATTTAAAGAAACAATTCTGCCTTGACTGAAGGTAGATAAATTTGTTCTGAATTTAATTCATAAAAGGTATGGCTTTAATCCCTCTCCAGTACCAAGCAGAGACTCGAGGCAAGTTAACCTTGGAAAAAATGGTTGTAAACCTGAGCAGTCCAGGATTTCCTGTTTCTAAAGCTGAGGAGACATTCTTAGTGGGTTAGACTTTCAAATTTAAACCCCTGCCCCAAGTAGAAAAAAGGGGGCAAGAAATTGTTGCCCACTACCCTCCTCTCCCAGTAAGATAAAATGGGGAAAAAGATTAGAGTGAATATTAACACCAAACAACGGAGAGACTAACAATAATGTGTTTCGCTGGAAACCATTGCACTGTGATTTTATCAGTATGGGAGGTCTCAGTGAGTAACTGATGCAAATCAGCACCTCCTTTACAACTTGAGGTCCTCAAGAGCTACTGGAGGAAGGAGAACTATTCAGGAATACCCAGTCAGTGTGGGGCAGTGGGTGGACTTGAACTCAGAGTTTCCTGACTCCAAGGTTAGTAACAAACCAAAAAGTCTGTGTGACATAATTAGTAGGAGGCAAAGAGACACTTACTCACTGGCCTTGGGAAAATCACTTAATCCTGTTTGCTCAGTTTCCTTATCTGTAAAATGAGCTGGAAAAAGAAATGGCAAACCACTCCAGTATCTCTGCTAAGAAAATTCCCCAAAGGGATCATGAAAAGTTGGATACAACTGAAAAATGACTAAAAAGCAATAACAGGAATCAAACTTGAAATTAACTTAACTGAGTCTAAGCAACCATAACAATACTACACTGTACAATTTTCAAAGCAATGCACTGATATCTCTCTATCCATCTAGTTAACGAATATCCCTTGATCTACAATAACTGAGGGATTCAGGCAAGGCAGGTATTATTAGTTTCATTTTACATATGAGGAAACTGATGCTTTAAAGGTTCGGTGCATTTCCTCAATACTGAATCTATGAGCCATGGAACCAGAGCAATAGAAGCCCGCCCCACCCTAGCCTTCTTATTCTGTAGTGTGCTGCCTATGGAGATTCATTTCCTTTGTTCCTGGGGGGGTAAGGGAAGGTAGAGAAATGAACCCCCTTCTTTTCCAGAAAACAGAAAGTTGTTCTTGCGCAGCAGATACTGCTTGTTGGCCCTTTATTCCCGGATTTAGCCTTTTCTCTTTCCCGTTCCCTCCACTCAACTCCATCACCTACCGAGGCCAGCTTGGGGTTGTGTTTGGGATGGCTGTTGACAAAGCTTGGGCAGCGGCTGCCTCAGGCAGGGTCTGCCACTGACCCCGGAGCTCCTACAACAAGAGGCCCAAGCGGGCTGTCTGAAGCTGAAGGGGGAAAGGGCGGCTTGGCATTTTATCTGCTAGAGTAGATTCCGGTCATTTCTGTCATGAGTCTTTAGCATTAATGTCGTAGGATGACAAGAATTAAAGGTCAGGTCAGGTAAGCCCTTCTGTTCAGGGCAGATCAGCATGTTTCTCAGAGAAGTAGGCCTTGATCCCCTCTCCTGCTGCATACCTGGGGGCATTATCTTAGAAGCCATACACAGGAAATGAACTGGCTTTATTGACTGTTACCAAGCACCTCCAATAGCGAGCCACGAAGATAACTCCAAACATGGAACGAACTTCTGTGGCTTCTGAAACAAGGCCAGATCAATCACCCGGCCCATTGGCTCCTCATAGGCCATAAGCTCCCAATCACCAGGCAATTACATGGGGGAAGTGCAGGGAAGGCGGCTGGTTGCCAAGATGTAAAAGCTTTATATAGCATATAAGAGGCTGGGGCTGTGATCGTGAGTCCTTATGATCTGACAATGAATCCTGGAGTTAGGGAGGGACTTTGTACACTAAGAAGCCACGCACACTAATGTGGAAGGAGGCTGAGCAATAATAACAGTCAGTCAGTTAGCACTCAGATAGTTTTGTCCTGGATGTCACACTAAGTTCTGGAGGCTTCATATGTAAAGTGAAGCAGGGTCTGTGTCTCATAAGTGGGACAGAGCCTTCCCCTCCTTACAGCGGACACACACAGGGTGTGTGTGGGGATGCGTGTCCATGCACATACAAGATGCACACAGCAGCAGCCTCGAGGGGAGGCCACAAAGTGTGAGGAGTGGCGCTGGGGCTGAGGTGCCCAGGGCCAGGGTGAGGAGGCTGCACCTCCTGGAGCCCACCGCTGCAGGGCCATGGGGGTGGGAGGCGAGCGCACGCGGGAGACTCACGGCTGAGAAAGCGGAAAGAACGGAGCAGGCCAGCTTTCAAAAGCTTCAAATGCCAAACATGGAGGAGTTTGGGAGATGCTGGGGGGGTTTTCTGAAAAAGGGAATGGCACAGCCAGGTCTTTTCAACAGGGAAGCCCCCCTGGTACGAGCTGGTACCCCCTAGAGGATGGGAAGGTGGGAGGGGGTGGAGGCAGGAAAGCCGAGCGAAGCAAGCCGCTCTGGGTATGGGAAAAGGTGGTGCAGGCCTTGGTCAGGGCGGCTAGGTGGCACCAGAGTGCCAGCCTGGAGCCCCATTCAGATGCTTCCTGAGCTGTGTGTCTCTGGGCAAGGCACATAACGTGACTCAGGCTCCTCATCTGTAAAGTGACCTGGAGATTCCCAGATCTCTGTCCAGGAAACCCCCAAACGGGGCCACAAAGAGTCAGAGGCAACTGGAAAACATGGCCTGGATGAGGTGAAAGCTGGGTAGCTGCAAGCTGAGGAAGCCTGTGCAGGTGGAGACAAAGTGGGCACCTCAGCAGGCATGTGCGATGAAATGTCAGGGAGAAGGTGAAGGTGGCGGCCAGGCGGTGAGCCTTGGTGAGTGGAGGAGAGAGCGGCCCCCCAAGACTTCAGCCAAGGGTCGCATTTCAGGGGGCATTAGTGATCTCTGTTTTATCATCTTCTTGACTTCACAATGGGTGGGGGGGGGGAGGGAAGGAGAGAATTTGGAACACAAAGTTTAAAAAAAAAAATGTCAAAAGTAAATAAATTAAAAATTTTTGAAATAGAAAAGTCAATCAGTGAAACATATTAGGTATACATGACACCCAGACGCAATCACACATTATCACATAGTATCTGATAAATCCAAGGAGACTCCATCTAGTGGGATAAGAATTTACTGTTCAAGAACAACTTGTAGGGAAGGGAAAGCAACCCATCAGGCTTCCTTACGAGCCTGTAAGGCCCCTGATGCATGGACTGCCTTTGCCTCTTCTTGTATCCCTGGCGCTTGGCACTCAGGAGCCACTGACCCGCTGACTGAATCAATCCATAAAGAAGCACTGATCACAGATCTATGTACCGGGTCCTGTGCAAGGCGCTGACGCCATAAAGACGGAATGGAGCAATCCCTTCTCTCAGGAGAAGAGTTCATGTGCTGATGGGGAAGACAACTAGTGCATGCATTCACATATGTGGAGTATAAAAAAGAATCAATACAAATAAGCAGTAATTTAATATAAGGTATAAGGAGGGAAGCACGAGCTAGGGTCCGTCAGGAAAGGCTTTATGTGGAAGCTGGTGCGCGAGCTTTCTCCCAAAGGAAGAGAGGGGTTCTGGGAGGAGAAGATAAAGGTGAACAAGAAGGTACTCCAAACATGGGAAACAATCTATAGGGACACTAAATCGGGAGATGGGTAATCCTCTGGGAGGACTGAAGGCAAGGTGGGTTTGTCTGGATTTTGGGGAAGGGACAGTTGTGTATAATGAGGCTGGAAACAGAGTTTGTGAATTGTTTTACATACTGAACAAAGGAGTTTATTTATTCCAGATTAAATAGGCAGCCACTGAAGTTAAGGGAGTAAGGGAGTGATACAGGCACTTCTGTGACAAGAGCTAGATGAGATATGCAGATGAATTTATTTGCTAATTAAATTCATAGGAGCTGAGGAGGTCACTGTAGAAAGGGAACATGGATAGACTAGAGGACCCAGGACAGAGCCTTGAGGAACACTCATATTTAGCATGTGTGACAAAGATAAATTGGTCAAAAAAAAGGACTGGGAAATATTAGTGAAACTAGAAAAGACTAGGGCCATAAAAATCCAGACAGCAAAGAATATCCAGGTGGAGAGATGGTCGATAATGTCAAATGCAGCCGAAGCCAGGAAGACAAGAACGGAGAAAAGAGCATCCTATCAGGTAACTCTGGCGAGAGCAATTTTGATTAAATGATGAAATCAGAAGTCCACTCCTAAAAGGCTGAGGGGTAAGTGAGAAGAGAGGCTGTAGAAGCCACAGAGCGCACACAGCTGCTTCTAAGCACTGGCTGAGAAAGCAGCGGGAAATAAAAGGTATGGGAGGTTCTTGTGAAAATGCTATGGAGGAAACTCTTGCCCGTTTGAAGACATTATCAAAGGAAGCAGTAAGTAGGTACAGGAGGAAGATCGGTGGAAGGGAGGGGAATTACTGGAGAGAGAAGATTCTGGAGAAGACTGGAGGGAATGAAATCAAGAACACAGATAGAGGGGTTGGCCCTGGCAAGGAGACTGTAAGAAGATAGGGGAAGGAGTGAATGAGTCAAAGGAGCTGAGATGAGAGGGGTGTGCTCATGGTGAACATTGTCAGTTTTCTTAGTAAAGAACAAGAAAGGAGAAGCTAGATGCCACAGGAGATAGAGCGAAAACCTGAATTCAAATATGGGCTCAGACAGTTAATTAGCTATGTGACCCTGGACACTTAACCCCAACTGCTTCAAATGGGGGAAAGGGAAGAACAAGAAGACTTAGTCTGACAAAAATTAGGATTTAGCATTTCATGGCACATGCCAGGAAGGCTCAGAATTTCCATCTCATTTCCCATCAGCTTCTCCGCCACAAGAGGGTTCCTTTCCCCTTTTCAGCTTCCTTTTATGTTTTGTCTTCCCCATAAGAGTATAAACCCCCTTGGGGGCAAGAACTATCTTTCTTCTTATATGTATCCCCAGGGCTTAGCACAGTACCTGGAACATAGTAAGTACTTAATAAATGTTAACTGACTATTAAACTCCAAATAGATTCTTGACCTATGTGTGTGATCACCTAAGTTTGAGGAAAAGAGAAAGATAATTTTTATACACATAGATAGGGAACAAGATACAGGAGACAGAGAGGAAAGCATGGGATAAAATAGGTAATTTTGATAAAATTGAAAAGTTTTTGCACAAATTAGCTCAATTTAGTTAGAATTAGGAGAGAAACAATGAATTTGGTTTAATGGGGGAATCTGGGCAGCAAACTGTTCCAATAAAAGCCAGATGCCCATGATGTATAGGAAACTGACACAAATACATAAGAACAAAAGTCATTCCCCTATAGATAAATGGTCAAAGAATATGAATAGTTCTTAAAAGAAAAACAAGCTGTCAACAACTCTATAAAATGCTTCAAATCACTTAAAGATATGCAAATTAAAATGACTGAGATTCTGCCTTACAACCTGTCAGATGTTCAAAAATGACAAAAAAAGAAAAAAAAAGAAAGGAAAGAAAAATTACAATTAATGGAGGGGTTGTGGGAGAAAAGACATTTTAATGCACTGTTGGTGAACTGTTCCAACTACTCTGAAAAGTAATCTGGAACTATATTCAAAATGTCACTAAACTCTGCCTACACTTTGACCCAACAATGCTACTACTAAGCTATATGTCCCAGAGCATTCAAAAAGAGAGGGCAAGGACTCTTGCAGAAAAAGATTAGTAACTATTTTTGTTATATCAAAACACTGAAAGCACACATCAGTTGGGGAACGGTTGAACTAATGATTAGTGAATGAAATGGAATCTCATTATACCTTAAGAAATGATGGAATGCATATATTCAGAGGACTTTTTTTAAGCTGATGAAAATGAACAAATGAATCAAGGGAACACCTAGTCTTATGTAAAAGTTTTAATAACAATGATCAGTGCAATGGTCAATCATAGTTCCAGAAGACTGATGATGAAGTATTAGCAGAGAGTTAATAATGGACTACAGTTCAGAATGAAACATTTTTGGATAATTTTCAGTTTAATATAGAGAACATTATCATATAAATCACCACAGAACATTTGGTGAATACAAAGTGTGTCCCAAATGCCAAATATTAATAAAGTATACAGCCTATTTAGTGAGCAAAGAAAAGCCCAGGTGCCATCTATTAATTAATATCATATTAAATCCAGGTCAGATTGACAGCTCTCTCAGAAACCAGTGAGTGAGGCTGGCTCACTGGTCCTAAGTCCTAGGTTAACAAAAGTGCTTAAAAGAGCAGCAACAGAGGGTATTTTCATTGCCCAGCCAAGGTTGACACTGTCAGACTGCTTCAAAGCTTGGTCCTTGAATTCACTCAGGAGGTCTGTTTGATGTCTGCTCCCCTACTTTTTATTTGAGGCATCCACTAAAGTTACGACGATAGCTGTCTTCAAAGAGCAAGGATTTGAGAACTAAGAAGGGAAGGAAGGAGAGAAGGCAGAAGGGAGAGACCAGAAGAGACTGGGGGTGGGGTTGGATGTTTAAAACATTTTAAATGAATAAAACCAAACAAACAAATGCAATCCAGTACAGTCACAGCCTGCCTTCACTCCCCGTCTCTCTCCCTCCTTACCTCTCTCTTTTTCTGTCTCTCTTTCTATCTCCTTTTCTCTCCCTTTTTCTTTCTCTTTCCCTCTCTTTCTCTCTGTCTCTGTCTCCCTCTCTCTCTCTTTGTCTGCCTCTTTCTTTCTGTGTGTCTCTCTTTTTCTCAGTCTCTTTCTGCCTCTTATTTCCCCCCACACACCCCTTTCTCAGCAGGGAGGGAGGGAAGTGGCATTCCACATGAAGCCCAGGAGTCTCATATTGTACTGCACCAGAATTCTTGTCAATAGTACAAGATGTTTAGTAACAGTGAATTATTCATTCCCAGGAGTGGGTTCCATTTTAAAAACTGAGATAATGATTAATTCAAACCTGAAATGCCACACCTGGGTAAAAGGACCTTCTTCTGGATTCTTCAAATTATATCATTTATAATTCAATCCATTATATACATAGTGTTAATCAGAACTGTACCTCTGTTCTGTCTCCAGAAATTCTCCAGAACTTACTTAACCAAATAAAAGGTAAGAAGTTACAGAAAAACACTGAAGAAAATAACTGACTGACCCCAAAGCCATTCTTTACCTTGTTCTAAAAAGGACCGACAGTCTGATTTTTGTCTCTAAACATTAAGCTGTAGAAGATTCTTTTTAAAAAATCACTAGCTGTAGCCATAGACTCAACATTCCCTTTCTCCCCACCAACTACCACCCTCAGGTCAATTTTTAGACCTCCAGCTGTCACAGAGGACTGAAGCTCTTCTGAGTTCACATCCTCTGAAGGGGGTTTATTTATCCTAATCCTCCTTTATCCTGAAGCCAAGGTCCAAGGAGTGCTTTGGCTACATCCCCAAAATTTTGCTATGTTGTTTTACTTTCCTCATTTTCTTTGATGAAATTATCTCTTGTTTCTATGATTTGATCTTTAACCCACCAATTCTTTAATATTAAGTTATCTACTTTCCATTTTGACTTGAATCCTCTTAAAGCCTTTAAAAAAAATTCTGAACAAAAGCCAAATAAGGATGAGGATTTCCAATAAATAAGTAGAAAAGAAAACCATGAATTCCTCTTACATGCAGTACCTTTTCCTTTTAAATACATGAAAAATTCAAATGTAATTTTCAATGCTTCTAGCCTTCCAACTGTTTTTAAAAAGCTTCCATAATGTTTTGAGGGGACTAATTTTGTTACTCTCTGCCTTCTCCCTCACATCTCTTCCCCTGACTGGCAAAAGAGAGAGAGAGAGAGAGAGAGAGAGAGAGAGAGAGAGAGAGAGAGAGAGAGAGAGAGAGAGAGAGAGACAGAGAGAGACAGAGAGAGACAGAGAGAGAGAGACAGAGACAGAGAGAGAGAGAGACAGAGAGAGAGAGAGAGAGAGAGAGAGAGAGAGAGAGAGAGAGAGAGAGAGAGAGATTGAGAGAGAGACACAGAGAGAGAGACAGAGAGAGACAGAGAGAGACAGAGAGAGATTGAGAGACAGAGAGAGAGACAGAGAGACAGAGAGACAGAGAGAGATTGAGAGAGAGAGAGACAGAGAGAGAGAGAGACAGAGAGAGACAGAGAGAGATTGAGAGACAGAGAGAGAGAGAAAATATAATATACACGTGCATACATGTGTGTGTGCACACACAAAAATCACATATTTACTGATAATAAATAATAATTTTATGACTCCCCCACACATTCAATAACAAGACTCTATATGGGATTATGAGTGAGTTTAAGAAGCTGGGGTTTAAAGGAGGGCAATAAAGGACGCCCATCCAAGGTCTGCTCCCTCTTATCCGTTTTGTATCTGTTCCTGAATAATGCCCATCACTTGCTCTTCACCAAAGTCTGGAGCTTTTTCTCGTGGGGCAGGAGAGCAGTTAAGCCACCAGGGACTGAAGCATAGAAGAGAAATGTGTTCTGAGAGCATTCCACAGTGCTTTTCCCTCAACCCAACGAAGTCAGAAGTTCCGGGAAGGTCACTGGATTTTCCCTGGATAGCTGAGGGCAGCAGAAAGCTGCTTAAGTAGGGCCTTAGGGAAGGCTGGTCCATTCTACCTAATTCTGAATGTAGGAAGGCAGGAGCTTGATGGTTCAGAAACCAGGGCTTGAGGAGTTCTGAGAATCTCTGATTCATTTACATAGAGCTGCCTATGTTCTGAGTCACTGAGGCCATTAAAAAAAAATAATTAAAGATAAGGAAAAACACAGAGAAAGGACAATTGTCTGGGTTGAATGGGACAATGACAAAGGACCAATGAGAGGAAGTACACCTAATTTAGTCTGGCTTCTGTTTTCTCCACCATGGAGAGTTATCTTCAGACTGGGAAGCCTAGAACAAAAAAAAAGTATTGGGGAACTGAACCCAAGATAACTGAGAAGAGATTAAGTGGACATCTAGGTGGCCTCTGTTCAACAAGCACTTATTTATTAAGCACTTATGTGTAAGAATTATCAACGTCAATAAGCTAATGCAGACTACATTCTGTGGGACTTGGAGTTAGTCAGAAAGATCTGATTTTCTGTGTAGCCTCAGATGTTGACTAATTGGGTGCTTCTCCAAGGAGAAACAGCTGATCAACAGATCAAAACAGCCTCTGGTAAAAAAAAAAAAAAAAAAAAAAAAAAAAAAAGGGTAGGTAGGAGGGATGAGATCAGATTGTCTATAAGCCAAACTATTAGAATCCAATATGTTCCCAAAGACAAAAGAATCTTTCTGATTACCTTAATGGACCTTTCTGACTTGTACAAAGAAGCCTCTCAGAACCCTTACTGAGACCCAATACCTCCGGGACTGCCTTTTGCTAGGCTGCCAAGTGGCCAGAGGGCCCTAGCCCTACCACTCACCCCTACCATCCACCCCACTCTGCATCCAAATATTTAATATGTCCACCAAAAGAATACCTGTATTTGCTTAAAGCAAACAAAAAGTTTACTCTGTACACTGACAATTCTCCTGCGTACCCTGTAAGGTGTGGTATAATGTAATAGTCTAATGTAGAAATCAGAGATTTTAGGAAAGTGTAGGCTGTATGTGAAAGAGTCAGGTAAGGCTCACAAGTTTTTATTTGAATATTTTTGTGCTTAGCTAACCTGTGTGAGGGCAGGCTGGGACCATGGGCAAAGCTGAGGCAGGTGACATTTGTCTCTGCCCCTTTCCAGACTTCCATTTCCTTCTAGGAAATGCTTGGTACCTTTGTGCCACCTCTATCTGTCCAGGGCCCCCTTACTGTAATATTCCACAGGAGCCTTGTTTCCCAATAACTCATGAACCAAAACTTTATTGATTTTATTTTCAACAAATATCTGTCCAACTCCTATTCTATCTGTCACTATCTTATTCTCCACTAGGGTGATTGGTTAGGTGTTCTGAAAAAGGTACTGATGACTGATAATGGTTTACTAGGGCACCACTTCCAGTAATGATTACACTTTTTATTGTTGCTAGCAGTTCCCAAAACCCCTAAGAAAGAGCATTGTAGAAATTTCAAGCATAGTGGAAGGCATAGGGAGCGGGCTGTTTTGGGGACCCTTGGTTCACACCACATAGAACTGCTCCTTCGGACTAAGGCCAGTCCTGAGCTGGTATATATCCTTTTAGCTATATTGTCTTTTCTATGCTTGCTCCTTTTTTAGGAGTGTGATGAAAAGATATCATAAAGCTAGAAATATGACAATGATTAATAAAGAATACAACTTTGATATCCTAATAAAGCAGATGCTTCATATTTAACTTAGACTGCTGTTTGGGGGAGGGGGAATGTAAGAGGACAGAGAAAATTTTAGAACACAAAGTTTTACAAAAATTTATGTTGAAAACTATCTTTGCATGTATTTGGAAATATAAAAATACTAAAAAAAATTGTATAAAAAATTAAAAAGTGGGGCAGCTAGGTGGTGCAATGGATAGAGCACTAGCCGAGAAGTCAAGAAGACCTGAGTTCAAATCTGTTTCAGACACTTAACACTTCCTAGTTGTGTGACCCTAGACAAGTCACTTAACTCCAATTACCTCAGCCAAAAAAAAAAAAAAGCATGTGCTTTATTATGCCGTAGCTGAGAAAGAAAATAATATAAAACGAATATAAAAATGAAAGAAAAATAAGTGCAACATAAGAAGAAATTTCTTTTTTCCTTCTTAAGGGTAGCATCTATTGCCATGTTAATTTTTTTTAAAGCAAAAAAAGATTTTATCAGAAACAGAAAGGGAGATAACATTTTGTTGTTGTTGGAGACATTTGACAGGGAATTTCGATAAAGAATCCCTCTATGAATGCACAGGAGTGTTTGTTTCTGAATGTGGTCTTAAAGTCTCTCTTTAAGGTACTAACAAGTTTAAATGACTTGCCTAGGTTAACACAGTCAGTATGTGTCAAGGCTGAACTTGTGTCTTCCTAAAGAGAAGACTGAGTTTCTATCTGCATTACCTTACATTGCCTAGGCTACTCAAATCATGGCAATAATATCCCTCCAAACCTACAGAGAGATCTAGTATTGGACACCAATTTGGTATGTGGGACTTGTAGTCTTAACTTCTAGACAAGAGTATTTTTTCCTCTTGGCCCAGCAGCTAGGTGGTATAGGCCTGGAGTTGGGAAGGCTCCTCTTCATGAGTTCAAATCTGGCCTTAGACACCTGTGTGATACAGCTTAAGTCCCTTAACCCTATTTGTCTCTGTTTCCTCATGTATAAAGTGAGCTAGAGAAGAAAATGGCAAACCATCCAGTATCTTTGCCAAGAAAACCCCAAATGGGGTCACAAAGAACCAGATATGACTAAAATAACTAACAATAAAAACTTTAAGGGAGTATAGCATGGGCTTTTAGTTTTTCTTTGTAAGGATTTAATTTTATTTTATTGCCTCCCTATTTTCATCTCCATCTGCTTTAGGCAGGTTGCTTTCTTCAGTATCCTTCCATTCCTGGAGGCTCATCCAATTAATGTTAGTGCAGACATCCAATTACCTTTTTAGCTCAATACAGCTGAGAACTCCTGTGCTTAAATAATCCAGCAGCTTCGGGCGTGCTCCATTATGGCAGGTTACAAACTAGACCTTTCCTCAAACTCACATCAGAAAAGGTAGCCCTCCTAGACCTTTCTCACAGTATACATTCTGGTCATTTCTGCTCCCCACTTTGTTCACACTCTTCTCCCCCAAAGAAAATGGAAAGCCCAGACACTTTGTATTCAGGTACATTAGGCCAGACATATGTCCTCATGTCTCTGACATGGTTCTCCTGACTTCCTGTGACCAGGCTCCCTGCAAAAGAGAGACCACTATGTTCCTAGATACTGGGTCATAGATGCTACCTCTCATTTCACCCTCCTTTCTTCTGATCACAGTTCACCCTTCTTACTCACATTTTCCTCCACACAAAACACTCCCTCTGGGTTTGTAGTACCGGAGCACAACCAACAAATTTGACTGCACATTTCCAAAAGAGGTTCAGGGAATAGTGGAACAGGATCCGAATTTGTTCCCTCTAAAAATTCTGAATTATTACCTCCAATGGCCTTTTTTCAGTGCCTATTCTCCCTGGGCTTACTGCCCTACTTATTCTTCACTGTTAACACTCTTTTTCTCTTACATAGACTTTCCTTGCTGGGTTTTAGTGACACAGATTGCTCCTGGTCCTCCTATAGTTCTCCTTTCCTAGAGGAGCATCCAATTTTGATCTGTTAATGTTCTTTCCTGGTTCTCTTTTCTCTCTCCATACCTTTTCTTCTGGCATTGTCATCAGTTTCTATGGGTTCAGTGACCATCTCTATGAAGATGAGAACCAGATCTAGTCCCAATTCTTTCCTGAGCTCCAATCTCACATGACCACCTCCCCCCATCCATTTCCAAAGCATCTCAAACCTGACATGTTCAGAACAGATGTCATCTTTACCTAGAGTACCTAAAACCTAAAAGTGCCTCTTCCCTAAGTTCCCATTTCTGTTGAGAATAAAAGTTTTTCACTCACACAGGTGTAGAACATCAGAATTATCCTTGACTCTACTCTCCCTCACCTGCCTCATTCACCCCCCCTCCCTTCTAATCAGCTGCCACAATGTGTTGATCTACTTTCACAATATCTCTCGCATCTGGGCTCCTCTCCTCTCACATGGCAACCACCAGAGTTCTGGCCCTTATCATCTTTCTCCTGAACTATTATAATAACCTCCTAATTGATCTCTTTACCTCAAATATCTCCAATCCATCATTCACATAGTTTTCAAATTAATACTGCTAAAGCACAGGTCTGATCATGTTACTGAGGCTCAGCAAACTTCAGTAGCTTCCTAGTGTTTCTGGGCTAACACACAAATTCCTCTCGCTGGTATTTAAAGCCCCTCACAGTCTGGCTCCAACTTATCTTTCTAGATTAATCTCACCTCTAGACACCCTATGTTCCAGCCAAACCAGCTTCCTGGATGCTACCAGGACACAGCGTTCTACCTGCTGTCAAGCTCTACCCAAACAGGAAGGCTGCTGGAAGGATTCCCTCCTCCCCTTCATCTCCCCTTGGAGCCTTTCCTGATCCCCCAGGTCCGTCATATAGCTTAGGTATGTTTCTGTACAGTGTGGTGCCATGGAGAGAGAGCCGGCCCCAGAGTCAGGAAGAGCAGTGCTCCACTTGTGCCTTTAACATACACTGGCTATGTGACTCTGGGAAATCGATTTGATCTCTCTGTGCCCCTAGACAGCTCTCTCAGGCTACAAACTGCACAGCCAATGCCAACTGACATCAGTTAAACAGTGCCCTAGGCCAGTGGTGTTGAACTCAAGTACAATAAGAGGGAATTCAAACGTACAGTTTGCCTTAAAATGTAGTACTATCAATGGTTTGATTTTTATTTTGGCTGCATATTAAATTACCTCTATTCTATACCACTAAAATCACAAGTCCAGAGGCAAATGCACACACACACACACACACACGCACATATATGTATTTAAGCATATACCTGCAGATGTGCATGCTTGAATTGCTTTTCCCTAAGAGAACACAAACTCCTTGAGAATGTTACTTCATTTTTAAATTTTGTTTTTGTCACTGCAAATGACAGTGATATTTGTGTTTGGCAAGTGGTAGATGACTGATACATGCTTAATCGATGGATAAATGGAAGAATCAATAAATGAAGGAATGAAGGAGTGATATACCAAGATCCTGTTGCTAAGATATTCTTCATCGCTTCTAGAACTTGTCTCCTTGCTATATCACTGGCCTTAGTTTCTAGCCCTAATCCTTGATTGCAAACACTTTCATTCCTCAGGTCCCTGCAGTTCTGCTTCCAAGCTTTAGTTCCTTAAGTTTCCTGTTAAAGTTTACTTCACTTGCAGGGACCTCTTTTATCCCCTTTTTGCTATTGTTCAGTTGTTTTAGTCCGATTCTTTGTGACCTCATTTGGGGTTTTCTTGGCAAGGATACTGGAGTGCTTTCCTACTCCCACTCATTTTACAGATGAGGAAACTGAGGCAGAGAGAGGTTAAATGACTTTTCCAGAATCACACAGCTCGTCTGTATCTGAGTCTAGATTTGAACTCAGGTTTTTCTCACTCCAGGTCTGGTACGCTATCCACTGCATAACTGAGCTGCCCATTTATCCCATCTTAGAATTCTACAAGTCCCTTGGGGTCCTGCTTGTTTACTTTGGTGAATTTCTCTTTCATTTTTTGGAAGTACCAGCTCTAAACCAGTTATTAAAGCTGGTTCTATTCTAATAACCCATTTAGCTTGTTCCACAAGAGTTCTAAGCCCTTATCTGGACTACTAGAGCCTCACCTGGAAGACACCATCATCCTGGAGCTGTCACTATTGTTTTAATTCTCCTCAATGGTCCATTGAAAAGGAGGTGGAGGGGAGGCAGGGAGAGGAAGGAAGAATAAGCATTTCTATAGCACATAGCTAGACACTGTGATAAGTGCTTTTATAAAGATTATCTCCTTTCACCTTCAGTTACCTCTAGGGCAGGTAGATGCTACTAGTATTCCCATTGTGTAGATGAGGCAGACAGTGATTAAGTGGTTTGCCTAAGATTACAAAGTGTCTCAGGGCACATTTGAACTCAGGTCTTCCTACCTCCATACCCAGGATTGTATCCACTGTGCTACCCCAAGGATTGAGCAAACTCTCATTTTTTCCTGTTACAAAGTTCTTCTACCCTGTTGTGACTCCTACTCAGATACTATTTCTGGCATTCTTGGTTTGCAGCAAAGACAAGAATGACATCCCGAGCTCAATGACTGATGAAACTCTTCTGAAACAGGGTTATTTTTTGGGGGGAGAAACACAGGAACAACTCAGAATCTGTGTAACTACAAATGCAATTTGTAATATCCAAGAGGAAGAAACTCAATTTAGCAATATAGCTAATGTGCAAGCATGTACACCATCTCTAGGATATTTAGTATAGATTCATTTGCATTTTCAAAGGAAGGAACACTTGCACTGCTTGGGTCTTGGCATGGATGACAAATACTGATGCCAAACTCACTTATTAGTTCACTGTTTAATCACATTGTGCCTCTTTTTCCAGCTGCAAGATTAAAGTAAGCTACGAGTGGATCAGAAATCCCCCTTGGACCAGAGGTAAGTAATCAAGGTCGTCCATGCTAAGACACAGACTCACAGAAGTGGAAATGGATCACAGCTCTAAAGAAATGGGCTGGACAGGCCAGGGTTAAGTCTTGGGGCCAAAACAGTTCTGTCTGTGTTAATGTTATAAAGTCTTATTAGTTATTTGATGAAAAAAGTCCATTCTGCCCCCTGACCACTCAGGAATTTAAGACTTGAAAGTGTTAGTCACAGCTTTGTCCTCTTCTATTGAGATCCAGGATTGTTTTATGTACCAACAGCTCTCAGTTTCCAAGCAATTGTCCATTAGGTTCAATATGCCCAACTCTCTATTTAAAAAAAAAACAAACAAAAAAAAAAAACAAAACAAACAAAAAACAAACAAACAAAAAAAAAAAAACAGTACCTGAAAACCCAATAAGGCACTTAAGCAGGCTAAGTCATGCACAGCAAATTTAAACAAATATAGACTCATGAACTATCCTACTCACTGTCCCAGTTGTCTTTGTAGAATCTGATCAGTCATTCAATGATCTCATCAACTGCTCAGCAATGGGTCATTTTATGTTTCTCCTCACCCTAGGTACCCACAAAAAGCACTTATTCAAACAACTTGCAGAGATACCTAGTTCATCTGTCTCCTGCCTCTTTGAATACCATACCCCTCAGATCTCACTGGTGCCTCCCCTTATTCTTACTGATCACTAGGTCCTTAGCTATAACATTCTCTCTTTTCTCCGATTTATGTTCTGTCCCAAATAAATCTTAAAGTGAACTGTTGTTGGCAAGATGGCAAAGGATGCTAATGGTATGTACTTCTCCATCTGCATCCCTCCTACAGGAAGAGTAGGTAGATGAGGAAACTTTTAGATAGGGCTGGATCCAAATAAAATTGCCATGCAGACATATGTAGAGGAACACATTTCAGGTCCTATTTCCCTTTTTTACTTCTCTTCAGACTGACCGCACCCAATGCCACACTGGTTTTCCAGCCTCCTTTTGCTGCTGGTCTCTCCAACCCTACAGCTGCTTGGAGACCTTTTCTCTGGTTCCTCCCTTAGGCCTGGCCTCCCTAAGCAGCATATCATGCTCTCCTTGGGCCATGGATGCCACAGCCTTCAAAGTCTTTCTGTTCTGTGTCCTATCCTCCAGAGGCCTCCAAGATGGCAGGATCTCTCATGACATCTAAATTATAACTGTGGCAGACCGTTGTCTGCCCACAGAACCTGCATTTAAGTGACGAAAGCAAAGGGATGAACTGATACAATGGAGTTTCTGGTTTAGTGGAAAGATCAACAGGAGAACCATCTGTATAGTATGCAGCAGGAGGACCTTACTTTTGTGCCTCCCAAAGACCACTCTAGAAGTGGCGGCCCACTCTGCCTCTGTGGCAGGAAGAGTCCTGGCTTAATAGCCCCAGTGCTACTATTTTATATCAGGGCTGGAACATGGCAAACATTTAGTAAATGTTTGGGGATAGAAGGATTGATCGTGGAGCTTTAACATTTATATTTCTTTTACTCATATAAATTTGTTTAGAGCCCAGCAAAGTAAATCATTCAGAGTTCTGAAGACTTCAGGCTTCAAATCTCTTCTCCTGACATCAGCTCTGAGGGGAGACAGGTCAGATGTCTCCCTGGAACTAAGCCTACTAAGGCTGGGATCTGACTCATGCTGAGAATTACTCATCACTGAATATTACATATCTTTTGCCTATCTATATAAAGCAGAATTTACAAATCACTTTTATATATTCCATGTACTAGCTTATTTGTTGAACACAAAAATCCTATGCTGTAATCAGGGCAAATATATCTAATCTTAGTAAAGTGCTTAGCACCAAGCCGGGCACATAGGAGGTGATAGATAAATACTTATTTCCTTCCTTCCCACTTCCATCTTTCCCTCTTTCCTTCCCTTCCTCCTTCTTCCCTTCTATCTTTTTTCCCTTTATTCCCTCTTTCTCTCTATCCCTTTATCTCTTTCATCCCTTTCTTTCTTCCTTCTCTTTCTTCTGTCCTTCCCTTTTTCCTTCATTTCCTTGCTTCCTTCCAACTTTTAACAGATGAGGGAATGAGTTCAGTGTGACTATATAACTTGGTCAAGGTCACTTGATTGTGTATTGGAGCCAAGTCTTGAATTTGATCTTGAGATCTGTAATTAAGTGTCCTTTCCTAAAGAATAGGAGTTCTGGGAGGGCAGGGACCACAAGCTTGCCTTTCTTTGACAGTGTTGGATACACAGCTGGCCCTTACATGTTGACTAACGAATTTCAACTATATCAAGCTGCCTTTAATGACAGTCAGGTTCTCTTCTTGGCCCTAATCAAAGGCTGGGAAACAAAACTTGGTCGAGACTTGTTTTCTCTCTTTTACAGGTGGCTTGCTTGGCTGCTTCAACTATTTGTGATATTTTGCCTTGTTTCAATCTGACTCCTTTCAGCTGAGAAGCTCTCCTTAGAGGATCTTGCAACAGGATTCCCTGCTCCAGGTTCTCCTAGAATTTTAATTTATTTATGAAACTGTTTTTGCCAGGCAGCTTCCAAGGAGCGACCACATGTTACTTCCTGCTGGATCAGATCATAGAAAAGGAGGAGCTGGGAAAAGATGTCTCTCCCTGGGGCCTGCAGATGGGCATACCACTCTGCTCAGTGGAGATGTTATTACAAATGGCAGGATGGGGAGGTGAAATGCAAAGTGCCAGATGGCGGAGAGGAGCCACTATTCTGACAGCTGGCCTGAACTTGCAGGATTCTGCACACCCAGTCTCCATTCCTACTTGTCACTTCCCAAATAACTCATTCAAAGGGTCAAACGAGGTAAGCCTCCCCGCCAGGGCAAGGCCCTGGCAAATCTGTGACAAGAGCCATATTTCACCTGGCCAGGTAGGCTCTTGTAAGGGTCTGGGCCACACACATTAGGTTACTTTTCCTTAAAAGATTCTCCTTGAGGCCTGACTGGTAGGCTCAGGTGCTGAAGCAACTTTCTAAATCTCAAAGACCACAAGGTGCACCAACTTTTCCATCAGGCTCCTAACTAGGAACACCATTGACAGGCTGGGCAGCTGTGCTCAGCTCCATGAATGTGAGTTCCTCTCTGAATCTGCTGTGGTGGAGGAAACCTTCTTTGGTTACCTGATGGATGACTCACACATTTCTCATTTGATCCCTGTATCGTATCTAAACTATTAGGGAACCTGCCTGATTTGGGAGTCTAGTTTGCAACACCCAGAAAGTCTGTTCTTGGCCTTCATGGAAGGAAAAAGCACAATATGCTTGACTTCCCTTTTAAAAAATCGCATTCTGAACAAGATCTAATTTTTTTTTATTTTATTTTTTCAGGGGAGGATATATGAAATAAATGCTTTATCAAAATGACTAATAGAAAATGTAATCTTTTAAAAGACAGGAGATGAACAAATGAGTTAATAATGAATGTATAAATGAATGGAGGCAACTAAGTGGTGCAGTGGATAGGGCATCTAGTCTTGAATGAGGAAGACTTATTTTCATGAGTTAAAATCTGGCCTCAGAATATTTACTAGTTGTGCTACCCTAGGTAAGTCACTTAATAACCACAGCAGATAAATGCCAGGAAAATGAAGGCACAAGTAAGAAACTTAAGTGGAAAAGAATTTCCAAGGTATGGCCAGTGGCAAGTCAATCAAGCCTTCTTAGAATATCCCACCCAAAGGGAATTTAGCATAGGTGTTACAGTTAGTTTTCAAGGGATTAGAGCTAGAGTTTCTTATCCCCAAATAATCATAACTATATTGTAATAAAACAAGAGTCTTCCTGAAAGATAACCCTCTTCAACTTCATTTATGATTTAATAGCTAACTTCTGTGGTAGAATTTGCCACATATAATTCAATTAAGCAAGAACTTATTGAGTATCTACTATATAACCAGCAATATGGCAGATATTGAGAAGGGCACAAGGAAAGGTCATGATACTGTTTCTTCGTGAAGCTGATAATTTTCTTGGGGAGAGAAGCCTACATTTGAAACAAGAAACAATTCAAGGGAAAAAAAGGTGAGACAGAATAAAGTGCTAAGCTGAATAAAATCAAATTCCAAACTACATAATTTAGAGACTTTGTGCTATGGGCAGCTGGGAAAGGGAAAGTTCTGTTTAAAATTATCTTAGAGGATGTGAGATTTGACAACATCCTTGAAGGATGAATAGGAATTGAATTGCTGTAATGAGAAGAAAAAGCATTTCAGGTGACAGACTAGCCTGAGCCCAGGTTTAGAGATAGGAAGGGTAAAAGGTACAAATCACATGAACAGCCTGGTTGGATGGAAGATTTAGAAGAGGAAAAGAAGTTTGGACGGGTAATTTCCTGCAAAGTGATGGGGGTCTCTGAGTATCAGGAGGAAGAGGCAGCAAGATGCAGAAGTAAAAGGATGTGGGGTCTTAAGAAGCATCAGAATTCTAAATCTGTGACATATGCAACCTTAGGCAAGTTGCTTATCCCTCATTAAGCCTCAGTTTCCTCATCTATATTGAGAGGCCTGGACCAAATAACCTCCATGTCCCATCTAGCTCCAAGTCTACAGTCTGCTTGAACTAATAGGTAATGCTTCCCCTGAGCAAAGGGGTTTGGCATCAGGAATGTGCAGGATAGATTGGAGCATTAACAGACAGGTAGGAGAAAAGAACCTAGAGAGAGATGGTAAAAATGGGAGCATTGACTGGGCTGGTGGGAGCAGAAGGAGACAGGAAGAGATGATGCTGAGTTATATTCTGAAGAACCAAAGGAGGGTTAATTGGCACGATAGATAGAAAGGATGGAAGAATGATAAGCTGAAGAGGAGACCCACTAAAGGAAAAATATTAGATTATTTTACCCTGATATCAGTGGTGACACTCTGGTTGGGAAACTCATTTCCAATTGTTTTCTTGTCACATTCTTGTCTGAAGGAATCACAAGAGTCTATCTTCTCAAGAAATGTCTCCTATTATCACCTAGTAGGATGTAAACTCTGCCTCCTACTTTGGCCACCACAGGCAAAAAAGGAGAGAAGAGGAGGTTCCTTTCTGGTTGCTTCCACTTTGGTGGGATTTTTGGATCACTTAATGAATTGATTACCAGCAGTAGCTAAATTATGGGAAGACGCAGTTTGGGGTAGGTCTCTCTGGAGAAGGGGTGAGCTTACTGAATCCAGCCTCCTTTTTCAGGTTAGTGGGCATTGTCTGTGCAAAACAGAAACTGGAAAAAGTCAGTTCAAGCTTGAGGTTTTCATTTAAGAGCAACGCTCCATGTTTTGTCCTTATATAAATAATCTTTTAAAGGAATCAGGAATTCTTTCCTTTGGGACAGTATGTATATGTGTTGGGGATAACGTGGATAGTCTACCACAGGCTTACTGCTCCCCAACATTTCCCCTAAAAGTTTGGTCTTGCAAAATGGCCAAAAGTAACTCTCAAGGAATAGGAAGGGAAAAGGGCAGAAGCTGTACAAGAAGCAGTGACAAAAAACAAGGCAGACACTGGAATAGGAGTCTCACAGCAAAGGGGCTATGGGTCTGTGAATCCTGGGTTGGGCAATGTAATGTAGTAGTCACAATTAACAGAGGAACTGAGGAAGATTACCAACTGAGGGAGATGACCCACTAGAGAACCATATACGGAGGATAGCTCCCTCCTTCTATGTTGGCACCCTGAGGCAAAGCCCTGATCACCCTGACCTAGTTATAGCTTGATCTTACTTATAGTGTGATCTAGTGGTGGGCATAGGAGATAGTTTTAGTTTTTTCCAAATTGGTTACATATTCTTATAGGAAATGAATTGCAAGCATCACTTCGGGACTCTTTCTATTGCTCATCATCTTCCCCATGCCATTAGATTATGTAGCAGCTTTTTTTGCCCACTTAATTGTTGAAAAATAACTTTCCTGACCATGGTGTAAACAATACCCACCATTAAACCCTGCTATTAGTCAGCTACACCATGGATAACCCACCTTCTGGAAATCTTTCCTCTAAAAGAAGTCTGGCAGAGGGATAACTGCTCACTAATACCTTTCTCTCTATTGACTTCTCTTTACCCTTATCCCTTTGAAAAGGCTTTAGAATTTCTACTACCTATTTTTTTTTAATCTATCTCTGTAGTGGGGATTCCATATGAATATTTTTAAGTGAGAAGGCAAAGGATATCATCTTAGATTCTTTATTCTCTCTCTCACCCATATCAATTGTCAAAGCCTATCATCCTACCTCTGGAATAGTCTCTTCAATACACACAACTCTTTCTCTCCTCTGACAAATACATCATTTCAAGTTTTTACAAAAACAAACAAAAACAAACTCTGCTTTAAAAACGACAAGAAAAAACGAACACCACATATCAGTCAAATCATTCAGGACCCGCTAACAGCATATCTTGTCATTCAATCAAGCAGTTCAGTTCCTATTAGCCTGGTACAGTATTTCATTCCCTCATCCCAGGACTATATGGCAATAGCCCCCTCTTCCCATTTCAATCTATCCTTCTCTCAGCTACCAAATTGATCTTCTTAAAGTGTGGGTCTGAACATGTCATCACCCTATTCAATAAATTCCAGTGTCTCCCTCTTATCTCCAGGATCAAATATAAAACATATTTGGCTTTTAAAGCCCTTTTAGATTGACCCCTTTCTCCCTTTCCAGTATTCCTATGCTTAGTCCCCTGAACATATTCTGCAATCCAGTGACACTGAATTCCTTGATGTTCTCTATCTCCTAATTGAGCAATTTTCTGACTGTTCTCTTCTACATGCTTGGAATTCTCTCTCTCCTCATTTCTACTGCTGGCTTCCTCCAAGTCTTAACTAATGTCCTACCTTTTGCAAGAGTTTCCTGCTCCTCCTTAACCTTAGCATTTTCTCTATGAGATTACTTACTTCCAATTTATCCTGTATCTGTCTTGTTTACACATAGTTATCTTCAAGTTGTTTTTCCTACTAAGCTTGACCGCAGGGACTAGATTTTTTTTTTTTTTGCCTTTCTTTGTATGCTCAGTGTACTTAGCACAGGGCCTGGCTAACAGGCACTGAACTGCTTGCTGACTGATTGAATGACAAGATATGTTGTTGTTAAGAGTGGGTCCTGAATAATCTGACTGACACATGATATTCTTCATTTTTTCTTCTTGTTTCTAAAGCAGAGAGTTGTTGTTTTTTTGTTTTTGCATAAACTGATCAACCCCAATCAGGATCTCTTTGCTGTACTGCTAAGTACATGGCAGAAGGACCATTCATTCTTTCAATTCCTTCTTTCTCGGACTAGTGGGTATCTTCTCTGCAGTTTATAGTCTTTGTTGCTTACAATAGAGAGAGGATAAGTGACCTGGCCAGGTTCACAATGCAGGATGTGTCAGAGACGTCCTTGAACTCAGGTGCTCCTGGCTTTGGGGGCAGCTCTCTATCTACCAAGTCGAGATTTCTTTCTCCCTTCTCCATCCCTACTTTCATCACCCTAGCCCAGGCTTTCATTATCTCATACCTAGATTATCTGACATAGAACCCAGAATTTCTTCAGTGCATAGGATTTCCCTTCCTTGCTCACAGGCTATGGTAGAAAATGCTTCATTTTTGTCTTTGTATCTTGAGTATCAAGTAGTAGTAGTTGACATATAGTATACACTGAGTGAATACTTGTAAAATTGAATTGAATTCTCTAAGATAATACAAAGTCTTACTTAATCTAATCTCTACTCCAAATCTTTCTCAAACACAGGTTAAATTATACTAGTGCTTTTAAGGCTTTTCATACTAAGGCTTCATCCTAAGAATTTGATCTTATTTATGCCTACATCATCTCAGGTAATATAAATTGTCTGACAAGACAATGTCCCATTCCATGTACTGCTATGGTCATGCCTATTTTTATGCTTTTTTTGTATGCTGCTTTTCCCAGATTGGAAAGCCCCAGTTCCTCCATCCTATGCCATTTAAATGTCATTTATTCTTCAAGGCTTCTTTCCCTTTTCTAATCCTCTAGAAGTAGAGAATTTAGCAATTTCTACGTCCTATCATATTGACAGCCTGTCAATTGATTAATTGATATGAATAATCCATTGATCATTGTTTCATATATGCTAATTTCATCTCACCAATTAAGACTGTAGGAGCTTTGAGATTTAAACTCTCAAAACTTCTCCAGACCCATGGATATAGTGAACTCCTACTTGATCCTCCTTGAACCCACAGGCAAAAAGGAGCTATCATGGGTTATTGAGCAAGGGAAGTGTCATAATGAAAGTGGTATTGGCCACTGATGGCTTGGCAGGGAACTCGCCAGAGGGGACTAGTGCATTCCCAATTAGAATCATTTGTAGTAAATGCCAAAGATGCTCTTCCTGACTTCCAAAGCCATCCTTCTATTTACTCCTACTTTCTGCCTTGCAGGCAGAATTATTTGACATTACTTGGGGATTAGACACCTTGCTCAACAAAAAGCACAGCTTTCAATGGAGACCTGGAAAGACCTAGTTAAGGACTCTTTCATCATGACTTAATTAAGGAGCCTTTCATCATCAAAAGGCAGAGGGCGTAACAGATCAGGCCAAGATCTGGGAAAACCAGAAGGGCTATTCTAGTCCAACTGAAAATGATTGCTTTTCAATTAAAATTTTATTTTAAAAATTCAATTTAAAAAACCAAGGTGTTTGGAAATTATCACCCTATATTTTAGGAGGTCTTTTTATTTGGTGACTCTTCATCTTTGTAGTCACAGCTAAATATTTTGTCAAACACATACATGTCCCACAACTCAGAAATATTAAAACAAGATGGGTACACTCCACTCCAGGTGGCAACAGAGCTGCCTAGAGACTTCCCCCATGGAAATAAGCCTGCATTCCAGTAGCGTTGCTCTACCCTAACATAGAATATCTGGGGTCCTTGAATTTAGACTTCCAAAATATAGACTTCAGGTTTATTCTAAGTTAGCACTATGTCTGCAGATGTCTCTTTTCCTGGTACTTTCTGCCAATTAACCTACAGGCTGTGCCAAATGAGTTTTTCGATTTATCTCACTGTAAATAACCCAATTTCAAATGCAAATGCTCTATATGCCCTCCCACATAGTCATCTTATTTTTATACTCCACATCATATTTTTTCACACAAGATAGAGAACCAGTTCCAGAGAGCAAAATCAACAACAACAAAATGTCCGGTTTTTGAAAGGATGGATAGATTTCTAGATAAATCATAGGATTTTTTTTCTAAGATCAGAAAACATCTAAGAAATTCCTCGAAGGCATTTAAAAAATGTACCAAACTCTAGTTAAATTCTGTAGATATGAAGATAGGGTCAGGCAGGAGATAAGTGTACATGGAAGAAGAATGAAAATGGTGAGACTTACCACCACCCAGATACACTGAGAGTCAAGATGGGATAAATAGAAAGAAAGCTGGCTTTGGAGTCAAAATGATCTAAGGTCATCTGTGAGATACATAGTTGAGTGACCCTAGGAAAATGCACCAATGGTGTCATACAATTTGGGAAACATGACATTAACAGCTTTTTATATTTTTAGTTTGTTAAATCTTTCCCAGTTATGTTTTAATCTGGACACATGTGCACTTGAAAGTTTTGCAAGGCACATGTGGCCAATAGGTGCTGAGTTTGACAACTCTGTCCTAGGGAACGCACCTGTACTGGTAAAGGAGTTTCTTCATCTGGAAATTCCCTATAACAAAGAAATTACAGGTACCATCCTTTTTCCTATGATATATACAGTCAAAATCTAAGAACCGAGAAGAGGGTGTCTTCTTTTAGACTGAAACTATCCCCTTCCCATCCTAGTTGAACCCTTAATTACTGATATACTCACTCTGGCAGCCAGCATGAGACCATCCTTAATGCATGGTGAGGAATCTTGTGCTACAAAGTATAAACAATTTACCAAATTATAAGTATATGATTTGTTTACAAAGTTTATAAACTCTTCAAAATTTTCAGTCTTACAGTTGGAAGGCACTTGAGTACATAGATTGTAGAGGAGAAAGACAATTTAAAGTATTCCCAAATTCAATTCAATTTAATCCACAAGTATTTATTATATGCCCACTAGTCCCAGGTATTGTTCCAGGTACTGGAAGACACAAAGATAAAAATGAAACAGTCTCTGGCTTCAAGCAGTTTACATTCCATAATTCTTTTAGAATTAGAATATACAGAGAACTTTAATTACAAAATTTATACAAATTTTGTAGGGGTGGGGAAGGAGATCAAGATCAGCGTCCTATAGGAGGTGGTGCCTGCCCAGAGTTCTGAAGGTTACAATTCTAAGAGGTGAAAGGAAATGTATGATGCACTGGAATATAGTCTATGTAAATGAAAAATGGAATGGAATATAAGGAGAACAGTGAGAAGGCTGGTTTAAACAGAAAATATGTGACTCATTAGAGGATTTGTCATCATGATTATTTAGTGAGCAAAATGAGTAGAAGGAATGAGCTAAGGAAAAGAAGAAACAATATTAGAACTATTTGCAGCTGCTCTTGTTTACTTAAGAGAACCCCAGAGATTCAAGCAAAAATTAATTGAAAAAATTAATAATTTCCAGAAAATGGCAGACTATAAAAGAAACCCATGACATCATTAGGTTTTCTGTATGTCAGTAGCAAAACCCATCAGGAGGAGATATAAAAAGAAATCTCATTTAAAATAACTAAAGAATGAATAAAATACCTGGGAACATACCTATTAAAATAACCAGAGGAATCTTTATGCTCTGCTCTTCCAGCACTCTACCCATAGCTTCTTGGAAAACTCTGGGTAATGGATCATGTCCTGTAAGAATTTCCTGTTTTGTCATTGGCTTACTAGTATTAAAAATTTTTTTTCACTCATTCCTATGTGAATGTAATGAAATTCTATTGTGCCATAAAAAACAGTGAACAGATGGATTCAGAGAAATCTGAAAAGACTTTTATGAAATGATGCAAATAGAAATCAATATAATTAGGAGAACAATGCAAACAGTGGTCACATGTGAAAGGAAACAACTCTGAAAGACCTCAGAATTCTAACCAAAACAGCAATCAAACATAACTTCAAAAACTGACAATAAAAGATGCATCCTGCTTCTTGACAGAGAAGTGATGGGCTGGTGGTGCACAGGAAAACATGGCATTCTCATGCCAATCAATATGTTGATCTATTTTATTTGAGTATGTGTGTCTGTTATAAGGGAAAGTTTCTTTGGTGTGGAATGAGGAAGGGAGTTTGCTCAACAATGATAGACATTTTTAAAGATCTTCAAGAAAATATTTTATTAAGAATAAAAAAGTCATGATTCCTTGATTTCTTTAACAGAACAGTGATAGGATCGGACCTTTGCCTCAGGGATATTAGTTCTGTAGCTAGGTACAAGACATAGTGGAGAAGAAAAAGACTGAACAAAGGGAGACACATTAGGAAGCTAAGGACAGTCCAGGTGATAGGAAACTGAATTAGGGTGTTCATAATGTCACAGTTGTCCTCTAACTAAACTTCCTCATTTTACAAATAGGAAGATGATGGCCCAGGGAAATTAGGTGGATTTGTCCAAAGTCGTATGGTAAATGCCAGAACTGGACAATGAAGCCAGATATTCTAACTCCAAACCTTTGCACTGTATCACTAGTTAGTGGGCTTGATTGCACTTCCTATTCCTGAGCTCTCATTTCAAATTCAGCTCTTCCATTATCATTCTGTCTCTCATCCATTTTGGACCTATTCCAACATAAGCTTTCTCAAAACTCATATTTGTATCACACATACATAAGTGAACATTTTTTGTCTACAGAAAAAGGAATATAATCAAAATGCATATATGAATGAATGAATTTAAAAAATGAAGGGACTGGATTAGATAACCTCTAAGATTATTAAATAATCTCCAGGTTTAAGGCTATGAACTTCCAATAATAACTGTCATTTATATAATGTTTTAATATTGAAAAATATTGGATTACATTTGTTAACTCATTTAATCCTCATACTCTTCTGAGGTAGGTATTACTTATTATTATGAATAGGGAAATTTAAAGTCAATTTATCTGTATTCACACTTTGCTTTTCAAATTTGAGATTTGAACCTTGGTCTTCTTGAATTTAAACCCACTTGGCCAGGTTTCCAAAGGAATCATAATGGGCTGCTTACACTATGAATTTGACTTATGATAAGTAGAGTATGTTGCAGATAGAGAAAATTAGGTTTTGAGATTTAAATGTTTTGCTTAAAGGCTGGTCACACTGTTGCTTGATAAGACAATCAAATTAAAACAAAGACTCCTGGTTTTCCTTCTTTCTCTTTTTTTTCTTTCTACCTATGGTGTAGTGGGTTTTGCTTTTAAATTTTTATATGAATTGTTTCCTTTTATTAAATTATTTTATTTAACATTGACCATTCCCATAAAACAATATAGCATATGTTTCTTCATACAAAACACAAAATTGGACATTTTCTAAGTAATTGTTTGTTTCAACTATTTCTAAGAAAAAGAATTATCACATAAGAACAGGTATGCTGGCTCAAACCCATGACTTAGACAGCTCACTATGAGTCCTTTGGAAGTCCTACTTCCATCTTCCTTCCTATGCTTTAGATTATCCTCTCGCTCATCAATAAGCCTCTTGTAATGCCAGTTTCTCTAATATTTTCATCAGGTTTCTCTTGGAACCAAATGCCCACATTTGTGAGGTTGTTGACTAAGTATGGAGTACGTCTCTAGTTCTGAAGCATTTTCTTTTTTAATAAAGCTAGATGTCAGCTACATGTCATGACATCTGTCATGTCAGATGACATGTCATCTGTCAGATGTCATAACTACACTGGAAGACTTGTGTATATTGCAACATCAATTTGATAATATGCAAATAACAGGTATGATGCCATCTCCTGTTTTCCAGTCAATGACTTGGTTATTTCATCATGAAGGCCACATCTCTAAGTTCAGTTTAAGCCACTACTGATATACACCTGTGCAAATTGATCTAGCTTGTGCTGAACTTGAGATATTGAAGCAGGAATAAGAGGACCTGAATTTGAGTGCATTAATAAGCATGTTTTGTGTCTCTGGGGTCCAGCTGTAGGAGGAAAAGTTGGTGGCTTCAGCAGCAGTATATTTTCAACATTTGTTCTCCTTTGACTTTAGCAGAAGGGTGTTAGATGTTTGATCCCACCCCACTGAGCAAGGTCTGAATTTCTGGGCTATACATGCTGCAAATTTCAATCCCCCACTGAGGCTCATTCAACCAAAAAAGAGTCAGATTTTAAGGACAAAAAGGGGCTCTCAAGGGGTTCTTTAATCCAGGGCTTCTTAAAACTTTTTTCCACTTGTAATTCCTTTTTACGTGAGAAATTTTTATGTGACCCTGGATTTGAAGGTATGTAAAACAAATATCCAAATTAAACATTTACCAATAATAAATCATAATTTCACAACCCCCACATTCAATTATGAGACCCCATAGGCGGTCACAAACCACAGATTAAGAAACTGGCTTTAATTTATTCCCTCACCTAAAAGGAGAGCCTATTTTTAAAATGATATCAAAATGATTGTCCAAGTGATATTATTTCTAGCACAAGTGACCACTGGGGTTTATTTATCTTTCTTCAAGCCAATTACCCCCTTCCTTGTCTATAGTAACCCTTTATGGCATATATTTAAAATCAAGGTCCTGGGAAGCCATCTAGGCTAGTGGTCAAACTCAAATAGAAATATCCTTATCAGCCACTTACTTAGAAAATTAACATTATCCATCTTGTACTATAATTTTTAAAAATTTCCCAATTCATTTCTAATCTGTTTCAGACTGGCTGTGAATTTGACCCCTCTGATTTAGTCCAACCTTCTCATTTTATGGGTAATGAAAGAGAATGTGGTGGATGAAGAGAGAGCTAGACTTGAAGACAGAAGAAGCTACATTCAAATCCTGACTTTATTCTTATTATCTGTGTGATTTGGGTAAGGCCCTTAACCTCTGAGCCTCGGCTTCCTCACATACAAAATGGAGAAGTTGGACTATATCAATTCTACGGTCCCTTTCTGTGCTAAATGCATGATGCTATGAAACAGATTAAGTGGCCAGCTCCTTTATTTCCGAATCCAACACTTTCTGCTGAGCTAATCAGAAATATTAATTTCATTTGGCTTTTCACAATGGGTTCCAATGTCTCTGCTGACTTAGAAAAAGGAGAATGAGAAACTAATATTTGTTTCTAATGAGGCATTAATAATATGACTGAATGGAAGTCTACATATCATTCACATAAGGTATGAAATGGTTTGTGAGGCACAAGACAGCAGAGCTTTAGAGAACAGATAATCACAAATCACAAGAAATATTGGACTAAGGATAGAAGAGTGACAGCTCTTAAGGTTAAACTTAGAGATGTGGTCTTCATGCTAAAATAACAAACTCATTGACTGGAAAACAGGAGATGGCATCATACTTGCTATTTGCATATTATTAACTTGATGTTGCAATATACACAAGTCTTCCTAATACAGCTGGGCACACAATATGGGCTTGGCTTAGCCCAGTTTTGCAGAAAGGGAAAAAGGGAATTGAGGGGAAGAAGAAGGGAAAGATCTCATGGAGCAAAGGGAATAGGAATTAGGAAGATTTGTATATATTGCAATATCAAATTAATAATATTCTAATAACATGCAAATAGCACACTAATCTGCCTCTCTTGTTTTTTCAGTCAATAATTTGGTTACTTTCAGGATCAGGGTTCAACTTCAAGCTGAAAAAAACTTTTTGTGGCTGATTTGGCAGATACATGATAAAGCAGAAAACCTCACATGATGCAAGGCTTGAAGTCATATTCCATCATTAAGTGAAATTTTTTATATTTCTTCCTGGTCATGACAAATAATATTTAAATGAACTTGTTATAGGGGCCGCTAGGTGGCGCAGTGGATAGAGCACCAGCCCTGAATTCAGGAGGACCCGAGTTCAAATCTAGTCTCAGACATATAACACGTCCTAGCTATGTGACCCTGGGCAAGTCACTTAACCCCAGCCTCAGAAAAATAAACAAACAAACAAACAAACAAATGAACAATTGTTATGCCCAAATGTACAGAAGAAAGCACTTGGGTAGCTCTCTCTGAGGAATGGTTCGGACTGTGGCTTTCCTAGTATCACATACGTATAGGTTGGCTGGCAGGAGTCACCGAGATTCCCTCTGTGATTCCTGGCATACAGACACTGGATTCTGACAAACTTATGACTGTGGATTTCCCTTCAGAGATTACAGAGAGATGGTAAAGGTCTGGGGGAATTGAAGGGGAAGAGGCAGTTACTTTATCAAGGTTAGTATGGCAGTGACATCTAGGTAGATTGGAACAGGGAAGAGACTGGAAGCAGACAAGTCAACTAAAAGTCCCTGTAATAGGTGGTGACAGTAGTGATGCAAGAACTGGTAAGACTTGTGAACAATATGGATGGGAGGGCCAAAGGAGATGGAGGGACCAAACGTTATTCTGAGGTTAAAGCAGAGATGATAATACTGTTACTTTTAAACCAACAAAGGGCAGTTTGGTGGATGAGGGAGAAGATCGTGAGTGGTTTTAACACCATCAGGTGGAAATGTTTAGCAGGCAGCTGAAAATATGGGATTAAAGCCTAGAGATGTCAGGTTGGATGTTACCTCGTCCCCATCTAAGTGATAGTTCAAGTTACTAGAGTGGATGAGATTGGGCAAATAAAGGTTATAGTTTTGGGGCTGTAAGGGACCTTGACCTAGTTCAATTTTCTCATTCTGCAAATAAGAAATTTGCCTAGGACCACACAGCTAGTGTCAAAGGTGGGATTAAATTTCTGTCTTTCTGGCCCAGCATTCTATCTACTTTATCATGCTATCTCCCAAAAGCAAGAGAAAGGAAAAAAAAAAGACTGAACACAAAATTCCAGAGAAAACCTACACTTCAAGGGTATCAGGAAGAAGATTCCCTATCCCCATCTCTACTAAACCAAATATCTATTTGTGAGCTAAAAGGGTCCTTAATGATGTATTCTCTTGTTTTACATATGGTAAAATGGAGAGCCAGAGGTAGACTAACTGTTCTAAGATCAAAGAAGCATAAAGTTACAAAGCCATAATTGAAACTCCTAGTTTTCAGATTTCAAATTTACTGCTCTTCCCACCCCCCCTATTTTACAGCATATATATCTGAAGTCATATGGGCTTTAATTAGCATGAAAATATTAACAAACAGGAAATGGAGCAAAACTCAGGCTCTCTCACTTTTTGCCAAAATCTACCTTTTTACTACAAAATTGATGGTTAGTAAATAGTCACAGAATGGATGGGTCTGGAAAGGCCTGACTTTTCTGCACATTCTCTCTCAGAAAATAACTCCTCAAGGAGCCCTAATTCTATTGTCACTGAATTTGGTTTTCCTTTGTGATGGCTTTGAGGCAGAGCAAATGGCTGGGTGATTCAGACTGGTCCCCATGCACAAAGGGAAATCAGATTCAGTCATGTTGAGTAAGAATGAAAAATCCCATAGCTAGGAAGATAAGGGCAAAGTAACTTTAAGTCCAACCCTGAGGAAAGCTTTAAAAATCAAATTGGCTAGACTATGTGGGGAGGAAAAGACAGACAGAAGAGAGGGAAGAAGGAAGAGAGAGAGAGACAGAGACAGAGACAGAGACAAAGACAAAGGCAAACAGACAGAGAAAGAGAGAGAGAAATACACAGAGAAAGGGAGAGATAGAGAGAGAAAGGGAGGGAAGGAGAGAGGGAGGGAAGGAGAGAGGAAGAGCAGAGAAAGAAAATTCTAATATGTCAAGAGTACTGAAGAAGACTATGAAGCTGATATATAATAGAAGCTTAGATCTGAAAGAGAAGTTATAACCCACACATTTAACAAGGGAAGCTCGAAGTGAGGCTCAAAGTGAAAAAGTAACTTGTTACGGTCACATGGCTTTTTAGAGACATTATATAAATGTACATATATGTGCACATACACATACAGATACAGAGACACACATATATACATACATATAGGGAAAAAGAGAGAAAAGAACAAAGCAGAGGAAAGCAGAGGGGAGAAAAGAGACAGATAAAAGAAGAAAATGAGAGAGACAGGAGAGAAAAGGGCAAAAGAGAGAAGGGAGAGAGACAGGAAAGGAGGGAGAGAAAGAGAGAGACAGAGAAAGGGAGAGAGAGAGAAAGAAAAGGAAAGAAAGAAAGAGACAGAGACAGAGATGGAGACTTAAGAGAGTTCAAGCTAATACGCTGAATGTTTTTCAAAGGAAGAGACAGTAATTCGATAAGTAGCACAGACATAAGTTTGAATCCAGCCTCAGCACCTTATTGACTGATTTAACTTCTGTCTGCCTCAGTTTCCTCAAAAGCAAAATAGAAATAATAATAGCACCTATATCCCAGATTTTAATCCAGAAGATAGAATATTTGAAAAGTTATTTGAAAATTTTAAAGTGCTATGTAAAAATGCTCATTATAGTTATTATTATCATTAACTTATTCTAGGTTTTATAATTAATTATTGGATATTCTTTCTAATAATGTTGGGATTTAAACCCTGTGTAAAAGGTATAAAAGAGAGGGCATCTAGAATTACTTTTTTCTTTGGTAGGACAAAGCTGGACATGAAAAGAAATTCATTTTCATAATCACAAACTATTTCTTCCTATTCTTTTTCTATTTCTTTCTCCTTCTGATGTCCTGAGATATTTTGAGATTCAGTGGGCCATTCTTCTCTAGTCCCCTGTTTCTGGGTTTTCAGACTCTTTCAACTCTTTATTGACACAAGTAATAGAGCCTTTAACAATCAGTGCTCCAAGGGAGTTGAAGAAGGAAGGTGAGAAGCAACAATCTATTCTTTCTGTCAATTTAAAGGGTTTTCATGAAACTCAAGGGCTTATTCTCTGCCTAGTTCCTCTCCCCATCTCTGGAAAGACTACTGCCCTGCTGGGCATTCGCAGCTTTCCCTTCTCAAGTCTCTGGGACAACCCAGGTGACCAGAGAAAGAACTCTAAAACAGGGAATCATGGGGCCATCTAACACTCCCCCATTAGGGAATAGAAAATGCCTCACCAGCTGAAGAGAAGAGGGGAAGCGTGGTAACCTGGGGTATATGCTAGTGAATGGATTTAAATTGAAATTTTATAAATGTCATTCCTGTAATATCATAAATTAATACTAGGGTAGGTGCAGTAGTAAGAGCAAACAACAAGAGACTTAGGTTTAAATTTAGGCTTTGCCATTTTTAACATATATGACCTTAAGAAAGTAATGTACTCACTTTAAGCCTCAGTGTGCTCATTTATAAGGTAATGTAGCTTTGACTAGATGATTTCTAAAATCCACTCCAATTCAAAGACTCCTTCCCATTTAATGGTCACGATCCTTGTGTCTACTGGCGTTCTGTGATTTAGCACAAGGATCCAGAAGAAAAAGACTGTGAGGAGTTTGGTGCTTAAGAAAAGGAAAAAGATAGTGGAAAGGAAATAAGGGAAGGGAGGATGGGGAAAAAAAGAAGGGGAAGGGGAAATAAGGAAGAGGAAATGGTGCTTCTCAGAGGTACCTCATTTCCTCCCTACCCACAGTAAGTGCTATTCACTTAAACATAGGCACATGCTAAAGAGAGAAGGCATTTCTGAAACTGATATACACTTCCTCAGTTCATATTAGAGCTCCAAAATTTACAGAGTTATTTATATGTATCCCTCACATATCTTTTGTGTTCTTTTTTGTCTGGAATCCTAGATGGACTGTAAATTACTGAGGGCATCAATCACAGCTCTGCTTCTTTTGTATCTCTTTATGGTGTCCAGCAGAGCATAAAGCAAAAGCTCAATAAATGTTGTTGACTGTCTAGCACAAACATGTTCCAAAATTATGGCCACCAAGCTGCTGCTAGCAACTGGAAACTTCAGGTTAACGAGAGTAAATGAGAGCTTTTTCAGCAGCAGTCAGCCAGCCCTAATTCACTCCTGCCAACAGGCCCACTTGGCTGAGCTCCCTTATCACCAGGCTGCAGAGAAAGCTCTGGCTTATGGGGCATTCCCTTTACTGGGTGCCCCTTGTATCGGAAACATCACACTGCTCTATGAAGCCCCAGAAGAAGGGACAATGAAAACACCAGGGAGCAGCAGCTTGTTAATCTAGCAGCCGCTGGGTGTTAGCATGTGGAGCCAGTCACATGCAGTGCATGATGTGCAGCTGTCAGATGCACTGTCAGGACTGTGACAAATGGACGATTTACATTCACAAATTCAGGAGGCACTGGCTTCCTTAATTCCTTTCCATCAAGAAAGAAGCAGAGCTTCAAGTATTCTTCTCCCTCTGCTAGCTGGGGCACCTAAACAAAATGCAAACTCCTCTGAAGTCTGTCAGCACAGACCTGGAGGATAAACAACACATTCAAAAAAGGAGGACCAGAATTTCTAAAGGCAGAAATGAATTGTTTGGTGATCTTGGAGAGAAAAATAAAGAACAAAAACACCTAACAAATGATTAATTTATCTGGGTCTCAGATTCTTATCTATCAAAATTAGAAGCATTAACTCTCCCCAAACTTTCCCTTTTTCCCCTTTTTTCAGGGGTACAATTATTTAGCTCTTATTCCTCAGCCCCATCCATAGATTAGAGAACCATGAAATATGTTGTTTTATCAACCTTCTTCAGCATCTTGCTGTGACATATAGTAGGTCTTTATTAAATAGTTGATGAATGGTTACATATAAGTAAATAAATGAAGAACCTGTAATTTTATCAGTATAAAGAATTTCCAGCATAGAAGCTTCTTCTACTAAAGGGAGATTTCATCCCTTGTATGGGAAGTAGAGAAATGTTAGAAAATTGCCCAAGGCATGAAAAGATTAAGTAATAATAATGTTAACTAGCATTGATTTAGCCTTTGAAGTTTTGCAAAGTGCTTTACAAATACCGTCTTATTTTATTCTCACAACAGCCCTGGGTGGCAGGTGCTGCAATCATCCCCAATCTATTTTAAATATTTTATTTTTTTCCCAATTGCATGTAAAAACAATTTTTAACATTTTTTTTTTAATTTTAACTTTCAAATTCTCTCCTTGAGGTGGCAAGGAGAGCCAGGTGGTGTAGTGGACAAGAGCACCAGCCCTTAAGTCAGGAGGATGTGAGTTCAAATCTGGACTCAGACACAACATTTCCTAGCTGTATGACTCTGGGCAAGTCACTTAACCTCAAATGTCTCAGCAAAAAATAATAATAATAAGACATTGGTTTTTTTCCCCTCCCTGAGATGAGATGGTAAGCAATTTGATAAGTTATACATGTGCAAGCATGCAAAACAAATTTCCATTTTGGTCATGTTGTAAAAGAAAACATAGACCTCACCCCCATACACACACACAAACACACACAAAAAAAAAAAGAAAAGAAAGAAAGAATGAAATGGAAAAAAGTATGCTTCAATCTGCATTCAGACTCCATCAGTTTCTTCTCTAGAGAAGGATAGCATTTTTAATCATGAGTCCTTTGAAATTGTCTTGTCTCATCATATTGCTGAAAAAAGTTATTCACAGTTAACAATATTGCTGGTACTGTATATAATTTTTTTTCCTGGTTCTATTCATTTTACCCTGCATAAATTCATATAAATCTTCCCAGATTTTTCTGACACCATCCTGGCAGTCATTTCTTATAGCACCATAATATTTGTTCAGCCTGTCTCAATTCACTCCCATTTTTAGTCAGTCTCCACTTAGTTGTCAAAATCCCCCTTTCCATACTCCATCTCCCCAAACTCCAGTGGCTTCTTACCTTCCAGATTCAGATGTAAAATTCTGCCTTTCACAAGTCTTTCACAACTTGAGCTTTCCAGTCTTCTTATGACTTATACATTGTCTCTGCTCCACTGGCAAACTAGCTCTTAACTCCCTCCTGAATGACATTCCATTTCCATTGATTGCCATTTGCTATATGCCATTAAGCATAGAATTTTCTTCCTCATCTCCAATTCCTGGCATTCCTGGCTACTTTCAAAACTCCAATCAAATCTCACCTTTTCCAGAAGGCTTCTCCTAGTTACCCGAGTTGAAATCCAGCCTCAGACACTTACTAGTAGGCTAGCTGTATGACTTCAGGCAGGTCACTTAACTTGCTTATCTTGGTTTCCACATCTGTGAAATAAGCTGGAGAAGGAAATGTCAAACCACTCCTCCATTATTGTCAAGAAAACTCCAAAAGAGGTCACAAAGAGTTGAACATGACCAAAAATGACTAAACAACAACAATCACATTAGGACCCTAGGATCATAAAGACAGTAAGTAGCCAAGATTGAGAGCAGCTGGGTGACACAATGGAGAAAGAACTTGGCCTGAAGTCAAAGACTCATCTTCTTAAATAAAGTCTGGCTTAGGGCAGTTACTAACCATGTGACCCTGGATAAGTCACTTAGCCTTAGCTGCCTTAGCTCCTTATCAATTAAAAAAATAAAAATAAAAAATCAGCCAGTAAAGGAAAAGGCAAACTATTCCACTTTCTCTGCCAAGAAAACTTCAAAAAGGGGTCACAGAGAGTCAGACAAGAGTGAGAACAAACAAACAAAATACAACTTAACAAAAATGGAAGAATTAGAATTTGAATCTGAGTCCCTTGATGCCAAGTTTAGTTTTTGTTCCATTGTACTGAGTTTCAATCTATTCAAGGGTAGGACCCTTCTGCCCTCTGAAGATAAACAAATCAAGTCCGGTTCCTCTTGTGCCCAATAGCTTTTCAAATCTCTGAGTTGCCCTTCCATGCCTTCTCCAAAATTTTATGTACCATTCCAATTTTTTCTCATGATCTTGGTCTAAGTGTTATACATGTAAACCTACCTGTTTTTTAAGGTAATTTAGAACCATCTATTGACATAAGAGGCAATGTTAACATTAAGAGGTACTAGATAAAAAATCAGGAATCCTAGATTCTAGCCCTAGCTAATTACCCACTCTAATCCTAGAGCACAAGACTCTTTTTTTCTATTCTATAAATTAAGGGGAATTGAACAGATAATCAGAAAGGTTACTTTCTATTTTATTTATTTATTTATTTTTGGAAGCACTGGGCTTAAGTGATTTGCTGAAGATCACACAGCTAATTGTCTGAGATCACATTTGAACTCAGATTCTCCTAACTCTACTGTGCCTTGTAGCAGCCCCACAACAGTGACTTCTAAGACTATATGTTTCTAAAATACAAATATAATTTGCAATCTAAGCAGATACCAGCTCTGCTTGGACTGGTGCCTGAAAAGCTAAATAAAAATCATTCTCATCTAGTCATATAAAAGCTTCTGATAGGCAATGCTTTCTCATTCTAATTCCAGTAATCATCTGTACATTAAAGTAATAAAAAGCTAACTTCCCTAAAATGTTTTCTAAATTAGAATTTTCTCTGATTCTGAATGGTCCCTTCCCTGTAGCAAATCCTCATTTTTAAAATCCAAAATCAGGCAGGCCTGAAGTTTCCTCTTTAGCTATTTATCTAACAGGCTATTTGCATGAAAATGAGATTACTAACTCTCAGGTATAGTGTTAGTCTAAAACTGCACTCCACAGTCCTTAGGGCTGTTCCCCTCAGCTGGGCTAGTTCAGGATCACACAGCTATTGATTATCAGAGCCAGGAACTGACTCTAAGTTTGGCTCTCCATTCACTTCTCCACGCTTCCTTTGAACAAATATTATTTTTCCATAAAACATACTAAGTCAAAAATATTGTTCAGTCGTGTCTGATTCTTCATGACCCCATGTGGGGTTTTCTTGGCAGAGACTGGAGTGCTTTGCCATTTCTTTCACTAGTTCAGTCTTCCCGACTTCAGGCTCGGTGCTCTGTGCACTTATAGCAACACCTACCTGCTCCACAGATCTAAAATACAGGCAAGCTAATACTCTTCTGGAACTGTGATGTGGTTCAACCATTCTGAAAAGCAATTTGGAATCATTATTTTAAAAAGTGACTCAAATGTTCATACTCTGGGAATGTGAAGCTAGTCCTTGTAGTAGTAGCTCCCTTAATGTTTGTTCCACTGTACTGAGTTTCAGTTTCCTTGTTCTGTCCTCTGAGGTTAAATTAATCAACTCTGGTTTCTCTTCTACCCACCAGCTTTTCAAATATTTGAAGACACTTATGCTTCTTTCAAAATCCTCTACCAGAGAATCCAGTGATTTCTGAAAAATGCTTGATGGCTGCCATTGAGAGACGAGACTCTCTTTATCGCAATGCCCATAACTCTACAACTTTTTAAGTTGTGGTTCGTAAACCTACATGGGGCACCATGTGAGGGTTGTGAAATTATGATTTATTATTCAATAAGTGACTGATGTATATACCCAGTTCATATACCTATAAACCCAGGGTCATATGAAAATTTCTTGAGCAAAAAGGGGGGAGCAAGTGGAAAAAGTTTAAGAAGTCCTGCTATTGAGCATTCTGAGAAGATACTCTCCAAATATCACAGCTCAGATTACTGGAATAGGAATGGAATAATTAAGGCAGGGGGAATACTTCACTTAAGGTAGGTCAGTTTTTTCTTAAAAAGGCAATAAAAACATCTTTAACACTTAACTGGTCCAAAGGACTAAAGCACGAACCTTTAAATTAGGAACTGTTTGGGCAAGTCATGCCCTGACAGATGTGGAAGCAGGGAAAGTGCGCTCTACTGAATCAAAATGGATCCCTTTTGCTGCGTCCTTTCCAAACTCTTGTGAGACAAAGTTTTGTTTTTTTTTTTTTTTTTTTTTTCCCCTTGGTTACATATTAGATGGGAGATGAGTATCTTATTTCTTTCCTCTTGTAACTTTGAACTACCCACCCTGAATCTGGCCAATCCCAGAACAACCCTTGCTGCTGGGATCTGCTAATTCAGAGAACTTCCCTTATTTCCCACCCCTGTCAGTTGTCCTTTCTTTTACTTCCTCCTCCTGTCTAATTTAAGAAAGGCCAGGCTGGAGAAAATTGGATTCCTTTTTTTTTTTTTTTTTTTTTTTTTAAAGGTTGGTAGAAGAGAATCTACTTTGGAAGCAAAGGTAAGCTGAACTGAAAGGCAATTGAGCATAATCCTTCAGCACAAAGTTGGTGTGCAACAGAGACCAACCTAAAGGAAGTCATAGATATTTGCTGAAATGTCTTGCAATCACAGATGGATATCTACAGTACCTGGTCTCACACATTTTGCCAAAGCATTGTAGATTGTGCATATTAAACATAATAAACCTAGGCTCTTTACACTAGAGCTTCTTAAACTTTTTCCATTTATGGCCCTTTTTGGCCAAGAAATTTTTATGAGACTCCGGGAATATATAAAATAGAAATACAAATCAAACATTTACTGATAATACAGTATAATTTTGTGATCCCCACATTCAGTTATAGAACCCTAGATAGCGTCATGAACCACAGTTTAAGAAGTTGGGCTTTAGAGCACCAGTAGTACAGAGAGGAAATTTATCAACCAAAATAATGCTATAGTAAATAATCATTTTCTCTATAGTTAAGATTTGATTTTACAAATCCAAATCTAATCAAAAGAGAAAAAAAATTTTTTTTTTTTTTTTTTTTAAAGCTAGCACTCATTAAAAGGTAAATTCACTCAGGTTTTCTAAAATTATATAATTTTGTTTAGGAAAAATGTGATTGGCTGACTTTGTTTTCATTTGGTGAGGAGAAATCTCACTTTTTTTCAGTCTGATCTTTCTCTCCTTCTCTTTCTTTCTGTATACACCCCCTTTCCCCAAAACAGTTTAAAGGTACAATTTACCTGAATGTAGGGTTATGTGAGGAATAAATGGACAGTATGACCCCTCAAATTCCCTTATGTATATATTTATTCCACTTTGAATCTTAAACTATCCAAAAGTCAAGTTAGAAAAAGAAGCTTTTCCAAAGAATAACATGACTGATGGTAAATCACCACCCTTCCAATCTCCCAGACAAGCTAAGTGTCATCCTTAGTTGGATCACATCTCTCAAATCCAACCAGTTACAATAATCTCAGTTGTTGTCTATGACACTGCTATCACCTTGCTGCAGGGTCTCATCATCTCATACCTGGATTATTGTAATAGCCTATTCACTGGACATCCTCCTTTCACTTTCTCATTTCAGTCTATCTTTCTGAAAGCACAGGCCTGAGCACACCTTTTCTCCCTCAATCCCATTCAATAAATAGTAATAGCTCCCTCTTACCTACAGAAGCAAACAGAATATTCTGTTGGGCTTTTAAAGCTCTTCATAACCTAATCCTACCTTTCCTGTCTTGTTATATTTTACTCACCCCAACATACTCTGTGAGCTAATAATGCTGACATTCAGGATCTTCCTTGCACAGGATACTTTATTTCCTGATCCTTCATTTCTACTATATCTCCTATACCTGGAAAGTTCAACCTCCTCACAGCTTCCCTGGCTTCCTTCAAAATCCCACTCAAATCTCACTTTCCCTTCTTGCTAGTGAATTCCCTCTGTCAATTATCTCCAATTTGTCCTATACATAGTTTGTCCATAGTTGTTTGCCTCTTGCTTCTTTCATTAGATTGGTGAGTCCTTGGGAAGGATTGTCCTTTAATTTACTTTCTATGTGCATCACTTAACACAGTGTCTGGAATATAGCAGGTGCTTAATAAATGCCTACTGACTCTCCAAAGGACCACTTTTGCACTTGAAAATCTGAAAACATCATCTGGAATGATGACAATATCACCTTGAAACTACATATTACATGATACTTTTCAAAGACCATTGACAAATCTTATTTCACTTGATCCTGATGATAATCTTGTGAGACAAATATAGACTATTATCTTTCCTTTAATAATAATGATAAGTACTTTAAATAAAGCACTTTACAAATATTAGCTCACATTATCCTTACAACAACTCTGGGAAGTAAGTATTATTATGATACCTATTTCACAGACAAGGAAATTGAGACAGATTGAAGTTAAATGAATAGCCCAGGTTCACACAGCTAGTAATTATTTGTGGCAAATTTCAGTATAAAGTGTTCCTATCACCAATCCCATTTTCTATTCATTGTGCCCTCCCCCACCCCAATAGCTCTGCAAAATTCTAATTTGAGGTAGACCTTCCAACCTACTGAATTAAAATCCTGGCTCTGAGTACTACTACTGGGCTTATATCCCAAAGAAATACTAAAGAGCGGAAAGAGACCTGTATGTGCCAAAATGTTTGTGGCAGCTTTATTTGTTGTAGCTAGAAACTGGAAGTTGGATGGATGTCCATCAATTGGAGAGTGGTTGGGTAAATTATGGTATATGAAGGTTATGGAATATTATTGCTCTGTAAGAAATGACCAGCAGGAGGAATACAGAGAGGCTTGGAGAAACTTACATCAACTGATGCTGAGTGAAACGAGCAGAACCAGAAGATCATTATACACTTCAACAATGATACTGTACGAGGATATATTCTGATGGAAGTGGAGATCTTCAACATAAAGAAGAGCCAACTCATTTCCAGTTGATCAATGATGGACAGAGGTAGCTGCACCCAGAGAAGAAACACTGGGAAGTGAATGTAAATTGTTAGCACTAATATCTGTCTGCCCAGGTTGCATGTACCTTTGGATTCTAATGTTTATTGTGCAACAAGAAAATGGTGTTTACACACATGTATTGTACCTAGACTATATTGTAACACATGTAAAATGTATGGGATTGCCTGTCATCGGGGGGAGGGAGTAGAGGGAGGGGGGGGATAATTTGGAAAAATGAATACAAGGGATAATATTATAAAATATATATATAATAAAAAAAAAATCCTGGCTCTGCTACCCACTATTGTATGACTGGACAAATCACTTAATTTCATGAGCCTTGTTTAAGTGAGGCGATGAGACTATATGATCATAAAGATATCCCCAAATATAACTATAAAGGTAAGTTTGTTCCCCAATGCAGATTAAAAATTCAATGCCTTAAATCCTAATGATAGCCCTGTGAATTTTGGGCTTGGAATACTAAGTTTAGCAGTCAACACTTGAATTGAGAAAAACCTATAGTCAGGTAGGAGGAAGGAATAGCACCAATCTGATTCCTATTAGGAAAAAAAAAAGCCCTCTGTAAAGAAAAAATAAACAACTTTAGTTTGAAACAGCTAAGAAGCTAGATTGTCAACAATTTACTTGTGTTGACACTAGTAATGAAAACTGGTCCATTTTCTCTCTAAAAGAGATAGACGTGTTCTCTTTATAGCAATTGGTGATTATTTTCCCCTCCAGTCTTCATGAGCCAGATTTCTTTCAGACTAGACTAAGACAGGTCTAATTTAGTTCTCTCTGAAGGGTTATTTGAAACCTTAAAGGAAGTTGTTAGAATGAACTCAGTATATATAAAGATATATGTACACACATACATACATACACACACACACACATATATATATATACATACCCACATATATGTGTATATATATACACATATATACATATAACATGTACATACAAATATGTATGTGTTCTTTACATTTGTAAACATACATATAGTTGGTGTACTGAAATATGTAGGTGATACAATGGGTAAAAACACTGAGCTTGAAATCAAAAAGATCTGAGCTCAAATCATGCCTTAGACATCTAATAGCTATATGATTCTGGGCAAATCATTTAATTCCTTTCAGCCTCTTAATATGATATACCTTCCAGGGTTGTTATGAGATTCCAATGTGCCAACACATTTAAAATTCTTTGCAAATATTAAAGCACAATATAAATGCTATTATTAACTGAGGCAATTTGTTAAACAGGTGAAATTTATTTTCAATTTTTCTGTCTGCCCAAAACGCCCAGTTTAAGTGCAATGAATTTCCCAAAATTCTCAGGTTGTGTCCTTTTAAATTTTCCTTCTGGGCCTACCTTCCCCCAATCAGTGTCTCTAATCTGGAAGTCTCTCTCCAATTCACTTAGAATTATGCAAAAAACAAAAACAAACAAACAAACAAACAAACAAAAAAAAAAAACCCGAGAGGGAGAGCAAGAGCAAGGGAAAACATGTATTATAAATGCTAAATTTCTAAATAAATATCAATTATTACTACCCTGGAACAGAAGCTGGGGATCATGTTCAAGGTTCTAAAAGTCAAAGAGAGGAATTTTGATCTGATCCTCAAGGCAAAAATTTGATTTTAAGGGTAAGTAAGGGAATGATGTCAGACTTGCACTTTAAGAAAATAGCAGCTTTGTGTAGGAAAGAAATGAGAGTGGAAGCAGGGAAGCCAATTTACAAGGCTATTGCAATAGCCCAAGTGTAAGGTGGATGAAGGTTGGGTGGCCCTGTGAAAACAACAGATGGGAGAGATATCACTGAGATAATCAATAAGATTTGGCAGCTTATGAAGTATGCATGGTGAGGGAGAGTGAGAAGTGGAAAATAAGGTTGGGGTTATGAACCTGGGTGATAGAAAATGGTAGTGCTTTCTATAGTAATGGGGAAGACAGAAGAGTGGTGGATTTAGTGGGAAAGCTAGTTAAAGTGAGACCCTGCCCAAGAGAATGCCAACATACACAATAATAGAAAGACTGTATGATGATCAACTATGAAAGGCTTCTTCTCAGTGCTTCAGTGATTCAATTCAGTGCCAATAGACTTTGGGCAAAAAATGCCATTTGCATCCAGAAAAAGAATTAAGGAGACTTCTTTTTTCTGTTTTTTTTGTTTTTGTTTTTTGTTTTTAAATCTCTCCTATGGTTTTTCGCTTTTGCTGATTTTTTCTCTCCCAACATGATTCACAAAGCAATGTGTGTTAAAAACAAACAAATAAATAAAGAGAATGCCAACTAAACTAATCATCCCATAAGTCAGACCCCTCCCCAAGTCTCTCAAGTCATTTATTGCTTAGCCCCCTACATTACCTCTCTTGAAAGTGAGTAAAAAGATAAATTATTAGATTATGCATTAAGAGAGTTGGAAAGTAATGGGATCTTTTGAATTACTTTTGAATTTCCAAAAAGACAATCCTATCATCTTAAGAAAAGTATTATTAGACATTTGACTTAAATTCAAAATTTTCAAAAATGAATTATTTTTATTATACAAAAAGAAGCATGTATGTTTAAGTTTCTAAAACTGCCTTCTCTTTAATTGGTAGAGAAGAAAAGGATTTATATCTATTTTTATACAAGAAAGGTTTAAATAATTAAAAGAACAGTGTAAAACTCAAAACTCTGTCCATTTTGTATAAGGCCTCTAATTTGTCCACATAATCAACCCATCCATTTATCCTTTTTATCATTTATCCTTTTTATCATTTATCTTTTACTATCCAGGATAGTTTTTCCTCAAGGAAAATCAAGAGAATTTGTGGCTTGGTTTCCTTGGCAACCTTATCTTTCCTGCAATGATCCTTCCCTTAACTTTTCCCCTCCTTAATTTGTTTTTTCCCAATTACATGCAAAAATAATTTTAACATTCTTTTTTTTAAAATATGGAATTCCAAATTCTACCACACCATACCTCTGTCCTTCTCTTATCCCTAACCCACCTACATTTTTGTATGGTAAAATAGAATTCTACCCTCAAATGAGTGTGTATATTATTCTCTCTTTGAGTCTGTTCTGATGAGATTAAGGTTTATGTGCTCCTTTTTCCACTTATCCCATTTTCCCTTTCACTGTAAAATCTTTTCCAGGTCTCTTTTATGTCAGATAATTTATCCCATTCTACCTTTCCCTTTTCTCTCACAGCATTCTTTTTTCTCATTCCTTAATTTAATTTAATTTTTTTTAGATAACCGTCCTATTGCTTTTAACTTACACCTCTGCTTTCTATGTATATTTCTTCTAACTGGCCTAATAATAAAAAAGTTTTTAAGAATTACAAATATAATTTTCTCATGCAGAAATATAAACAACTTAACCTTATTGAATCCCTTATGATTTTTTCCCATTTATCTTTTTATGCTTCTTCTGAATCTTGCATTTGAAAGTCAAATATTTTATTCAACTCTTTTCATTTACCTATTCAGGTCTTTTCATCAGGAATGCTTGAAAGTCCTTTAGTTCATTTAAATGTCCACTCCCCCATATCCCCAAAAGCATTAAACTTGGTTTTGTTAAGTGATTATTGCTTGCAATCCTAGTCCTTTACCCTTCCCCTCCTCTCCATTCCTAGCCCTTCAATCCCTTAATACAGAAGCTTCTAAATCTTGTGTTTGTCTAGGCATAAAGAATGAGATTATAAATAAATTAGAAGAACATAGGATAGTTTACCTCTCAGACCTGTGGAGGAGGAAGGAATTTGTGACCAAAGAAGAACTAGAGATCATTATTGCTCACAAAATAGATAATTTTCATTATATTAAGTTAAAAAGCTTTTGTACAAACAAAACTAATGCAAACAAGATTAGAAAGGAAGTAACAAATTGGGAAAACATTTTTTACAGTTAAAGGTTCTGATAAAGGCCTCATCTCCAAAATATACAGAGAATTGACTCTAATTTATAAGAAATCAAGCCATTCTCCAATTGATAAATGGTCAAAGGATATGAAGGGACAATTCTCAGAATATGAAATTGAAACTATTTCTAGTCATATGAAGGAGTGTTCCAAATCATTGTTGATCAGAGAAATGCAAATTAAGACAATTCTGAGATGCCACTACACACCTGTCAGATTGGTTAAGATGACAGGAACAAATAACGATGAATGTTGGAGGGGATGTGGGAAAACTGGGACACTGATGCATTGTTGGTGGAGTTGTAAAAGAATCTAACCATTCTGGAGAGCAATTTGGAACTATGCCCAAAAAGTTATCAAATTGTGCATGCCCTTTGACCCAGCAGTGTTTCTACTGGGCTTATATTCCAAGGAAATACTAAAGAGGGGAAAGGGACCTGTATGTGCAAGAATATTTGTGGAAGCTCTTTTTGTAGTGGCTAGAAACTGGAAACTACATGGATGCCCATCAATTGGAGAATGGCTGAATAAATTGTGGTATATAAGTGTTATATATTATTGTTCTGTAAGAAATGATCAGCAGGATGTTTTTAGAGGCCTGGAGAGACTTTCATCAACTGATGCTGAGTGAAATGAGCAGAACCAGATCTTTGTATATGGCAACAGCAAGATTATACAATGATCAATTCTGATGGGCGTGGCTTTTTTCAACAATGAGGCTTGAATCAGGTCTGTTCCAATGGTCTTGTGATGAAGAGAGCCATCTCCATCCAAAGAGAGGAGTGTAGGGAGTGAATGTGGATCACAACATAGCATTTTCACTTCTTTTGTTGTTGTTTGCTTGAATTTTATTTTCTTTCTTATTTTTTTTCCTTTTTGACATGATTTTTCATATGCAGAAAGATAATTGTATAAATAAGTATGTTTATATTGGATTTACATATATTTTTACCATGTTTATCATTTATTGGATTACTTGCCATTTAGGAGAGGGGGTAGGAAAAAGGGAGAGAAACTGGAACACAAGGTTTTGTAAGGATTAATGGTGAAAAATTACCTTTGCATATGTTTTAAAAATAAAAAACTTCAATAAAAAATTAAAAATTAAAAAAAAAATAAAAAAGAATGCTCAAAAATCTTCTATTTCATTCTCCTAAAGAATTATACTCAGTTTTGCTGGGTAGAACATTCTTAGTTATAATCCTATCTCTTTTGCTCTCTGAAATACCATATTCTAACCCTTTAATCCTTTAAATAAAAGCTGCTAAATCTTGTGTTATCCTGGCTGTGGCTCCACTGTGCTTGAATTGTTTCTTTCTAGATGTTTGTGGTATTTTCTCTTTGACCTGGGAGTTTCAGAATTTGGGTATAATATTTCATCTTGGGGTCTCTTTCAGAAGGTGACTGTTTGGATTCTTTTAATTTCTATTTTATCCTCTAGTTCTAGAATATCAGCACAGTTTTCTTTGATAATATCTAGGCTCTTTCTTTGATCATGGCTTTCAGGTAGACCAATAATTTTAAAATTATTTCTTCTGGATCTACTTTCCAGACTAGTTGTTTGTCCAATGAGATATTCACACTATTTTCTATTTTTCCGTTCTTTTGGTTTTGTTATTATTATTTCTCATAAAGTCATTAGCCTCCATTTGCTAAAATCTAATTCTTAAGGCATTATTTTGCTCATTGAGCTTTTGTACCTTCTTCCCCATTTGGCCAATTTTGCTTTTTAGAGCATAATTCTTCTCATTAGTTTTATTTCCTTAGGCATCACTCTTACTAATTTTCCCTGTCTCTCATACTTGATTTTAAAAATCTTTTTTGAGCTTTTCCATGTTCTGAGACCAATTCATATTTTTCTTTCAGTCTTTGGGATGCAGAAATGTTGACTCTGTTATCTTCTTTTGAGTATGTGTTTTGATTTTCCTTGTCATCAGAGTAACTTTCAGGATTTTTTGTAACGTGCTATTGTCTCCAGAAGCTGCCGATCACTCTCTGGGAGGAGATCTGCTGTGTCAGCTCAAATCTCTCGGCCAGATTTTTCTTCCTGTAGAGAGTCAACTTCCCTTCCTGCAGAGAGCAGCCTCAAGTCTTGTCTAGGCAAAACTCCCCCTTTTCTCCAGAGCTGCCCTCTTTTATCCTCCCAGAGAATGGGCATGGGATAACGCAAGGGCTTCTGGGAAGAATTACTTCAACCAATTAACTTGCTCCTCCTAAGCATGCAAGCTCTTCCCCAGGAATTCACAAGTAAAAACTCCCAGTAAAGGCCAGAACTAGAGAATTGTCAAGTACTGACTTAGCACTTAGTAAGAACCTAATATCTCATTATCTCATTAGCACTTAGTAAGAACCTAACATCTTTTCTTCTGTTGTTTGCTTTTTTTCCTGCCTATTTCTTGACTTTTACTCTATGCTAAAGTAGGGTGCTGTTTCCCAAGTGAAGGGGTCCTCCTCCCCAGCTTCAGGTTTTTTTATGTAGATTTTTTTCAGAGATTTCTGGTGATCTCTAAACTTTTGGCTCTTCCAGGAAGAGGTGTGTTTACTATTCTATTGTTCTATGCCCTGGTTTTTAAGGGCACACAAGTATTCTTTTCAATCCTGGAACTGGACCAGGGTACTTGTTGCCCTGAAGCTGCTAGTTCTATTGTTTGAATATTGTAGAGGCCTCTGAGTCAGCCAGTCAGGATGAATTAAAGTCCCTGGTCTTTAGGGGGAGAAGTGAAGGAGACAGGCAAGCAGAATCCTCGATTCAGGAGTTCACAGTCACCAACCTCCCTCCTCGAGTCCTGCTGCCAAGTGACTGTGGCCTCTGTCCCTCAGCCCTCCAATCCTTGCCTAGGATTCTTAACACCAATCATTCAGCAAGCACCAACAGTGAGAAGAGCCATTTATCCAAACATATGCTAATAGAGTCATTGTCTCACATCAAATTAGCCTAAATTAGCCTTATGTGCTAGGTTGTCTGATTCAAGCATACCTTTTTGGAGTTTCAGCCTTCTACAGAATATTTCTCCTCACACTAAAGGACTAAGACTAAGACCAAGGACTTCAACCCAGATCCAAAAGAATCCTAGCCCTGGTGCCACAAGGGAACCCTTGTACACCTCCTTCTGACCTCTTGTCTGATCCCCTTACTCTCTGTGGGCTGAGAGGTTTGGAAGCTACCCCAAGGCCTCCTGCTGGTTTGCTGGAGCCTGGTCTGAGCCAGCATGGCTCCTGGTACAACAAATCTTTCCTGTCAACCTTCTAAGTTGTCTTGGGCTGGAAAATTGTTTCACTCCATCTTTTTGTTGAGTTCTGTCGAATTTGTTTAGAGCACAAAATAGAGGCATCTGGGGTGTTTAGGGAAGAGCTCAGGCAAATCCTTGTCTTTCCATGTTTCCTTTTCTAAAAGTAATAAAGCCCTCTTCAGAATTACCAGAAGATGAAATCTAATTTGTGTAAGATTAATTGTTACTGCTGATGGGGTCAACTTCCTGTCTGAGGGACAATGAGAAGACCCCATCTGACTCTAAACAGCTCTCCCACCAAAGAAACAGTGCTCGGAATTTCCATATTTCATTCCTGTGATTTAAGCAATGCCCTCTTTATGCAGTCTTTTTATATAACACAGAAGAACATATTACCTTCCTAATATTTTAGTGTTATCAAAAGGAAGGAGTAGCTCCCTAGTACTGGTTCTTGAACTTGGAGGCAGAAGATAAGGAAAAGGAACAGAAAAGGAAAGAAGGATGGGGAAGATAGGGGAGCAAAGCACTGAAGAAGATTTTCTACTATATGTTACATTTCCTTCCAGAAGCCTGAACTTGTAGAAAAGCAAATGCACAAAAGATAAAAAGAAGCCATACTCCAATTTGAGAGTCTTGTGCATTTTAAGATGAAGACTATACTTAACTAGATCTAATCATTCTGTGGAAATTCACATGCTCAAATATCTCAGAGCTGGGTAAGACTGGGGGAGAAGAGGGTCATGGGAAAAATGATAATTCAATTTAGCAGCATTTATTAAGTGTCTACTATGTGCGAGGCAGTGTTACTAATGAGGGAAAGGAAAGGGGAACCCCATTTCTCGGCACACAGATAATCCCATGAGGCACAGTGTCCCCTGTAAATGAATTTACAGGCCCGAAAACCTAGACTGATAAATAAAAAGTTTATCGTAGGAATTTGGAAGTAAAGCTCAGTTAGAAAGACGCCAGGGCCAGAGGTGGCCGCTGGGCGGGCAGGAACCCTTACAGGGCTGGAAGGCTCCTGCAAAGAGGGAGTTCCGGCTCACCTCTTTTATACCCAAAAGATGATGGGTGGTACCCCTAAGTTCTCTGCGGGTTTTTCAGTTAGCTCAGATCAGGTGAAGGCTGGAGGAAGCTGAGCTGAGATGGGGGGCTGGGCCTGGATATTCAAAGGGTGCCTTTGACCAGGATTTATGAATCAAGGTCAGCCATGGGTTGGGCAATCAGGAATCTTAAAGGGACTTCAACCCCCATCATTACCAGGCAATAAAGACAAAAAAAATAAAAAATAAAAAAATAAAAATTCCTACTCACAAAGAAATGATCAAGAAAATGCAAAAGCAACAGTTTTGAATTTTAATCAGTGTATGAGAAGAATGTTATACAATTAACATTGTGCAACTAAAACAAAGCAGAATTTGGGACACTGACTCTTCTCCCAACAGCTGCAATTGAATAAAAGTAGCTTTTCTTTATACATACATTTATTTCTTAAAAATACAAACAAACAAAAAACTTGCTGACTTTTATTTTATTCCTATTCACTTCCCCTTTGCCTCCAACCTCCTTACTTTTCCCCCTCCCCATGTTCTTGAGCTTATCTTTTACACAAGGAAAAACTTAAGAGAAATCATCTCACATAAAGACTAATCTGAAAGTGTATATTCTCTTCTATTCTCATAATTCTCCACTTCTCTGAGAGGAAGAAGGCGAGAATCTTTTTATTTTCTTTCTTATTAAAAAAGAATTTTTAATGCTTTTTATTTTTATGACATAATCATTTTTTGGGGGAAAAAAGCCATTCCTATATTTTCCAGATTGAATTCTTTCTTATAACAAAGAAAAGCAATTAAGTAAAAAAACAAAAACAAAACAAAACAAAAAATTCTAAGCATAGTAATCTTTCACATTAATGTTAGGAATATTCTTTCCTAGGTGTCCCCTGCCTCTTTGACATGAATAAGAAATTAGGTTTAATTATTATCTGGGATCATCATTAATTTTTCAATTAGAATAATCTTTCCATTTTTGTGATTTCCTTTCTTCCTTAGATTCTTGTAGTCATTGAATATACTGTCTTTTAAGTTATGCTTATTTTACTGTACAACTATTCATACAGATCTCTCCATTTTTTCCTCACTATAATAATATTTTGTTGCATAATATTCTATACTATTCTTTTCTATTCATATGCCAATGGGAATCTACTTAGTTTTCTATTACCTGCCACCAAAGGAGTGCTATTATGAATATTTTGGAATAAACTCGAGCTTTGTTGCATCTTTGCTCTCTTAGGGTCATACTCTTATTTTCAAAGCAATTAGACAACCTTTAGTATCCTATCCTCACATCATTCCTATGAAATACTGTATGGTCCAGATTATCAATCCCATTTTACAGATGGGGAAATAAGACCCAGAGAAAGTAAGCAAGTATTCTAGCTCTCATATCCAGTTTACAATTTATGGTCAGAAAGAACTGAACATCAATAATATCTACAGAGGATTCTCAAACCTAATTTTTTATATTAATTATGAATTTCTTCTCCAAATACTTGAGTAGAACCAGGAACTAATATCCAAACTGGCCTTCTAGAGTTTCCTCTCCCCTCTCTAGTGGAAATCCTAACAAGATAGCCAGAAAGCCTCTCATTTTGATGTTACCTGGATTTGCTCATAACCAAGTAATTATCAAAGCTGAAAGCAGATAAGTCCCAGTGCTCATTTTGAGATTCCTAAGCCACGTGTTCTAAGCTGCCTAGACCAAATGCTTCAGAGCACCTCTCCGGGACATGGAAGAAAAAAATGCTAAGTGTCAGCAGTTTTTCAGAAACAGGAATTTAGGATAGGAAATTATTATGACATGGCTTAGTCCAGGAAAAGAAATGGAAGTAAACTTACATAAGCAACATTCTCTAAGTACAAAATGAGCTTGCCAAAACTTAATGAAGTTGGAAGAGACTTTGAAAGAGCCCCCTACCTTTCAGGCAATTGAATAGCCAAAACATTTAGGAGAGATGTGTCTTTTCCACAGAGTGAGATGATCACAGGCCTGGTGTTTTGTTTTTTTTTTTTTAAAGTAGTTATAAAAGTTTCAGAGTGTCAAGAGAAGTCTGGGATCATCACCACAAAAATAGAGGGTTTTAAATGGACTTAAGTCATGACTCTTTATTTCATTTTCTTTCTGCCCACTCAATCTTAGTAATTTCACTTTGTATTGGTTTCCATATCAACAAGATGTGATCCAAAAGCCATGGAAGTTGTTCTGCAAAGTCATGACACAAGCACATTAAATGTGAAGTTAAACTGAAAATCACCAACTTGAAATGTAGCCAATTTGAAAAACACTGAGATGAAAAGGTCCAAAAACTTCATAGAAGATATGGACAATTTTGATAATTTGATAAATTTGATAAAATTGAAAAGCTTCTGCACAAATAAAATCATGCAGTTAAGATTAGAAGGGAAGCAGTTAACTAGGGAAAAAACACGTAACAAGTTTCTCTGTTAAACACACACACACACACACACACTCATATGAAGCCTCTGCTTTTTCCTGTACATACATATTAATACAATCCAAAGGATCTAGTCTATTCAACTAGTACTGTATGATGATGGTGTCCTACAGAATACTGGTCTCATCAAAATAGGGATCTGGTATCTAAGGTACATAGGAAATGGGTTCAAATATATAAAAAGGAGAGACATTTCCCAAGAGTTTTGATGTGAACAGGATATAAAGGATATAAAGAAAGAATCTAAACCATAGGGGAGAAAATGTTTAAAATTACAAATAATAAGAAAAGTACAAATTAAAATAACTATGAAGTCCCTTCTCAGATTTGCAAAGCTGACTTTAAAAAAAAAAAAGGAAAACAATAATTTTGGAAGGTATGTAGGAAAACAGGAAGACTAATGTACTGCTAGTAAGGTTAAGACTTAGCCTAACCATTCTGGAAAGAATTTGGACATGTACTCCCAAAGTCTCTAAAATGTATATATCCTTTCAATGAGAAATACCACTGTTGGGTATATATACACCAAAGCAAGCAAAGAAATAAGGAAAGTTTCCAAATGTAAAGAAATATTTATAGTAACCCTTTTTGTTGTAGCAAAGAATCAGAAACTAAAAATCTGTCTACCAATGGGAGGTGAAAAATTATGGTATTAAGAATGCAATGGAATATTATTGTATCATAAGAAATGACAAAAGGGATGGATTCAGAGACACCTGAATGTAAAGAGAGATAAATAAAACCAGAAAAAATTTTATAACTAAAACATTCTAAAGAAAAATAATGTTAAAAACTTCAGAACCCTGATTCAATAACCAAACACTACTCCAGAAGATCTACAAAGAAGCATGCTACCTATTCACCTGACACAGAGGTGGGGGACTAGTTGGGTAGAATAAAATAAACATCATTGGACATGACTAACATGTTTTGCTTGATGATATTTGTTACAAGGGAGGTGCTATTGTTTTTTTTTTTTTATTTAAAGGGAAACTAAAAATAAGAATTCCAAAAAGAAAAAGAAAAAAAAGGGAGATCAGTATAGCATTTTTTAAAAAATGAACAGAAAAGAAGGAGACACACAAGCATGATGTCTTTGAAACTAATGTGTTGATATTCTTTTTGAAAGCAAAATGCAAGCTCTACATAATGGATATTCAAAATGTCATGCATAATTTTTTTCTGTTCTGTATATATAGAAATGCTCTTGTTTTATGATGTTTTATCAAGGAAAGAATAAAAAAAAATTTTTAATTTTTAAAAGGTATACCAGAAAAAGAAATTCTACAACAAGGCAACATTTTAATTGATTATAATTCTTCACCATAACAATCACTATGGAATTGAAGATAAATTAGAATAAGCAGAGACTTATTAAATACAGACTATGCTACTGAACTCTGCATATACGAATATAAACTAGCAGTTCTGAATTCTGACACTCTAAACATTATCAGTTCATCCAGTTTGTTGCCAGTTTTGGCTTCTAAATAAATTGACAAGCATCTGAAAAAAGGTCAGTCTACAGAAGCAGCTGACTCTTTGACCAGTGATATTGCTGGTATGTTGGGTAATTCTGAGAAGTTTCATTCCCAAAAGACAAAATAGGGTCGCTAAGCATTAATAATTCTTTCTCCCTGCATGCTTGGCAGAAAGCACACAGCAATTAGTTGTTCAGCAAAGACCCTCAGGAGAGGGCCTCATCAATATAAAGTCAGTGTCTGGGGCTGGGGTAAAGGCCCATTTGGTTCTGAAAATTACTTGCCTATAAGATGAATCTTTCACCTGGGAAGATAGACCTGCTCTTTGGGAGTTTGGTATTTGGAGCTGTTTTTTATACTCATTGCCTATAGTGGAACTGTCCAACAAATAGAAGAGCAAAAGCTTAAATCAGCCAAGCAGAAAATGAGATCCTGAGGTCTGAATAGTTGCCAATGAAAGTTACCTCTGGCTCCTAAGATTTCTTAACTGAAGAAAAGTACTCTGCAGATAGCCAATGGGACCCAGAATGAAGTCATATCAATGAGCCACCTGACATTTCACAGTCTCATAGAATCTTGAGACTGGGCTGGAACCTGAGGGCCTAACTAGTGCAATCCATATGGTAAATGAATCCCCCAGGTTAATATGCCTACAAGTAAGTTATCCAGATTCTACTTAAGGAAGTTTTTGTTGTTGTTGTTGTTGTTGTTTTTAAAGGAGGAGGAATTTACCACCTTTCAAAATAATCCATTCCACTTTTGGATTAGGAAATTTTTCAGGAAATCAAGTTTAAATCTGCCTACTTGCAACCTCCAATCTATTGCTCCTTATTCTACTCTCTGGGGTCATGCAAAACAAGTTAAATTTCTTTTATATGACAAGTACTTGAAGACTACCATCATGTCTCCTCTTTCTCAAGCTAAAATAACCTCAATTTGTCTAACCCAGTTTGCCCAAATGATCTTCATATGGCATGGTCTCAATAATCCTCATTATTATGGTTATCCTTTTCTGGACATCATCAGTGTCCCTGAACCAAACCCATCCAGGGGTGGTTCAAACAAGGCAAAGAATAGATATTATCACTTTCTTATTTCTGGAAGCTATGGCTTTCCAAAATGATATAAGATTTTTTAGGTTTCCACATCTTATTGCTGATTCTTATCAAATTTGTAGCTCACTAAAACTCTCAGATCTTTTTCAGACAATTACTGTCTAAAGCATGCTTCCCCCTTATTGTACTTGTAAAGATGATTTATTTTAACCCAAGAATAAGACTTGATATTTATCCCTAATTCAACTCATTAGATTCAGCCCAATGCTCTAGCCTATCATCTAGTAGGTTAGCTTATCCCTCCCTGTCATGTGCAGATTTCATAAGCACATACCAATGCCTTTATCTTAGTCACTGGAAAAAAGGTTATGTCACTCAGGACCAACCACAGCTCCCAAGGACACTCCACTGGAGGTTCCCTGTCTTATTGACCCTGAAAGATTAATAGCTACTTTTTAAGTTTTGATCTTTCAAAAATTCTGAATCTAGCTAATTATATTATCTTCTAATCCACATATTTCTATCTTTACCACAAAAATGACATAAAAGGCTTAAATATTTGTCTAGATAAACTATATCTACAGCATTCTCCTCATCTTTTAATCAGTTTAATAACCTTATCAAATAAAGAAATAAGGTGAGTGTGACATGACCTGTTCTGGATCAAGCTATACTGACTCTTTGTAATCACTGCTTTCCTTCTTAGATAGCTATTATTCTTTTCTTTCATACTTTACTCGAGAACTTCTTAGGAATCAAAGATAAACTTTGCAGATGATTGCGAAAATGGGGGCATTTGTCTATCTCTAATCTAATGGATTTCACCCATTTTTATACAATCTTTTAAATACTACTGACTGTGGCATAGCAATTACATTTGCAATACTTTTAATACCTGAGGCTGAAATTAATCTGGACCAAGGAACTTAAATTCACCAAGGGCAACCAGGTATTATCAATTTGGCATACATTCTTAGCGCTAAATAATTTTTATTCTGTGCAAAGGTCACCCTACAGAGAAAACAGAAAAAAAAATTTTTTGAGAAGCTCTTGACTTCTTTCTATTGTTTATTATCATCCTCCTATATATACCCCAAGCAGAGTTCTGGGCCTTCTTTGAATTTCCTTTTTACTCCCAAAACAGCTTTAAACTTCATCCCCCTCCCTTTTGTCCTTGGTTTCCCTTACCAGCCTCAGTTCATTCTAGCTTCTTTACTCCTGACATTTTTATAGGATACTCTTGTATCCATCCTTTGTTACTAGGATTTACTTCTATCTTCTTTATTTTCATTTTCAAATTTTAAGTGACTTAATAAGTTCCCTGCTTATTTACATGTTTTTTTCCCATATATTTCACATTTTCCTTCTTTATTGGACTTGTTTTCTTTTCTGTTAAAAATTTCATTCTGTTGTATATGTTTAACATACTAGATTACTTGTCATCTAGGGGAGAGGGTGAGGGAAAAGAAAGGAAAAAAAAATTTGCAAAGATGAATGTTGAAAATTATCCATGTATATGTTTTGAAAATAAACAGCTTTAATAAAAAAAATCACTCTGTAGCATCTCTTCTTCATTCAAAATTCATTTTGTAGCATCTCATCATTCATTCTTCATCTTTTCTTGAGATGACACTCCTTGCATAATTTTAGTTCATGGGATATTACCTAAGAGCTTCCTAAACCTTCTGAAATCTTTCCCCAAGGATGGATGTCAGATTATGTTCAGATCTCTTCCTCTCTTTCTTCTCTTTTTCCTCCTCACAAACTCCAGGTCCAAATGGTCACACCCTTCCCAGAGTTCCTATCAACTATATCCCAGAAATATGTTCTTTACTTTTAATAAGAATCAGAATAAAAATATTTTGCTCTTTTATTGTTTTCTCAATATTCTGAAGGATGAAGTGATCACCAAAAATAGTGCTTTTAGCAGAGAAAAAGCTCCTGCAAATACCTCGTTAAATAAAGTCCCCCAATATTGCTATATTGGTCCTATGTCACAGTTGCAACCTATTTCCCAATTTTCTCATCCATTTCTTCTTTCTACCAGTTTATAATGTGTATGTACACACACACACACACACACACACACACACACATTCCAATGAAAAAAATCATTTCTGATTCTCTAGCCACTTAACTCATCCAAATAGATTCCACCATGCTTCTCTCTTCTGGTTCCTAGATTTTTTTTTCACAAAAGCCTATCTTCTTAATTTACATTTCCCTTTGTACTCTGTGTGTGTGTATGTGTGTTTTATATTCCATATATTCCAGTCATATTCCACTCAACAAGTCTCTGACATCAATGAGATTTATATATATATATATATATATATATGTAAAGGGTGTCTGTGTATAAGCATTTGATGACATGGCCTTACTACTGCATCCTTTCTCGAAATTTATTTCTTATAAACTTCTGGGTGTCTTTAGTACTATTCTCTTTCTTCAATGTAGTTATTCTCTGTTATCTAGGTTGGCAATGATACATAGGTGATCTTCTCACTCTCCGTCATTCTTTTTAAATGTAAAACTCATTTGATCAAATTTACCATATATCTAGAAAATACTTTCTCATCACCCTTTGTAAAGTTTATTATATATCTGGTTTGGAATCTGTTATTTCTATATATTTTAAGAGGTAGTCCATTAATCCAAATCCTATTCTCAGACACCACCTTCTTAGCCACCTGTTTATTTCCCAAATTAATTTTTCTCTTCTTCATCTCTTGTATTCATTTGTAAATAGTGAGCAGTAAGGCTAATTCTATATTCCTCTTTCTTTCCCAAAATTTCATAATTTTTAGCAAAACTTTTAAGGTTCTTTCTGATACTTTTTGTCCCCTCATGAATCATCATAAATTGTTATCAGTCATCTATTCTGATAAATTTAGAGATGTTCTCTGTAATATCAGAGATAAATGCCTGGAAAGGAAACAGATTAAAGGAAACAGATTACTGTCTAATCACTTTGATGGCTCTGTTATAGCATCCTTTTCAGGACAAGAAGCTTCTTCCTCCTCAAAGCATACTCCCTCTTCTTCAGGAAGAGTCTCGAATAAGGTTAGTTTTTTTAGCTCTAATTGTGTAGCTGTCCTTTCTCTTTCTCTTCCTCCTTCTCTTTTTATTCCTCTACCCTTCCTGGTAAGGCCCTAATTCTCTTTCCCTTAGCAAGATTTCATTATCTTGAACAACTTAGGTGTGTGCCCAGATATTCCTTAAGTCCCTTCATCTCCTTCCCCAGGAGGAAAGATACCTCCATTTGGAAAACATTGTTAAGAGTTACTTGATTGTGACAGAAATACAATCATCATAATCTCAATGCAAGTTGCTGTAAGATTTACAGTTTTCCATACTGGCTAAATTTTTCTCTTATTTTTTGAACAACTTATACATGTTTATACCTCAGGCTATGAACCATGCTTGAAATTTTAATTTCCTTGGTTCCCTTCAAGACAGCACAAATCTTAGCTTTTGCAGAAGGTCCTGTCCCCAACTGCTATTGTCCTCATCCCTTATGTTCCATTCACTCTGTATATATTTGTATATAATTATTTATTCACAGTTATGTCTTCCATTAAAATGTAAGCTACTCAAAGGCACTGACCTTTATTTGGAATTATCACCATGTCTGGTACACAGAAACTTATTAACAAATACCTTCTGATTGACTGATAATTCTTAATGTTTATATGTAGTCTTTTCCTATTAGAATGTAAGTTCCTTAAGGAGAGGAACTATCTTTTTGCTTGCATTTGTTTTCCCAGTGTACACAGATTCCTGGCACACAGTAAACATTTAATAAGGATGCTTTTTTGATTGATTGACTGAAGAGCTGCTCAAACTAAAAGCCTTAAAAAACAAAAACAAAATAACATAAAAACCTACTTCCCAGATTAGTTTATAAAACCAGGACAGTATAAGCTATTAAGTTGAAAGAACTGTGTCAAGGATTTTAGCTGTGATTTTACAACTGACAATGTATGACTCTGAATATGTCATTTTGAGCTCGAGATAACAACGTGCAGAGGGGAGGGACAGAGAGAAAAAAGAAGCAGGGATACGAGTTAGCTGTACTTCTTACTTCTCTCTGAAAGTCCTTTAGGAAATCCCACCTCAAAATCATGATTTCATTCTCTGAAAGTTTCTGCCAGTTCCAGTTTCTCAAATCCCATGATATAATCTGGAAATGCTGCTACCAGCTTCTGTTAAGAGTACATTCTCAAGAACACGTTATATTGAGCAAAATATCAACCCATGCAAGAGTCTGTGCTAATTATAATGCCAGGCTTCCCATTTAGATTCTCATAATTAAAGGAGAATATCACAATGTTTCTGAACCTTTTTAAAATAAAACAGAAGCATCTTCAAACAACTTGTCAGACAGGAAAAGCATTGGACTATTGTGACTCTGTGATGGTGCTTTTGTTCTAAGCCTACCTCACTATAAGCCCAGATGGCCTTTAATTAGTGAAACTGAAGTATACACTGGTTCCCAAACTTTTGAGTTCTTTTTCAGGGCTGAAAATCTGTGATTTTGTGGGAGCTCGGGTTAACCTTTTGTGGTTCGGGGATGCCTCTAGCAGTCTGGTCTGCAGATCTCTCCTACAAACAACATTTAAATGCATAAAACAAAATATATATGATTTTAAAAAATATACATGATTATAAAAGAAACCAATTCTTTTGAAATACTTATTAAAATAATTTAAAAATTAAATCATAGATTTCTGGTTAAGAATTCCTGCTTTAGCAAGAGAAAACTGAATATTTGTCAGAGGAAATTGCTATTGATGAATTCCTAAGACAATGGGTAGGTACCTCAAGAACCTCCAAGGACATTGCTGTTTTCTATTCTCAAAGTCTTTCCTACTCCTTCTGGCAACTGCTCACACCCACCAACCCATGCATCTTTTTTCTGCGTTTTTTTCTGGCCTGATACAACTCCCAAGGCTTGCTATGGAAGTGGAATCATCAAATGACCTCCAAATTAAGAGATAAAATGTACCATAGTTCTTCTCACAGATATTAAACAGGGAAAGTAATGGTGATCAAGTGGGTCTCATGCTACATTAGAGTGACTGAGCATTCTGTGCTAAAATCAATTATGGAGCTGGGTTGCCAGCAACTAAAAAACAATTCTCCTGAAGAGATGCTCATACCCACATAGAGTTTCTTCCAAAATTTACAATTTAATGTGGCAGCCTTTGAGGAAGAAAAAAGGAGCTTTTTGAGATATAACTGCCTCTAAGAATTACCGAGCTCTACAAAAAGAAGTGGAAAGAGAGAATATTAAGGCAAGTCAATAAGAATTAAGCACCTACTATGTGCTAGGCAATGTGCCAAGTACTGGGGATAGAAAAAAAAGAGTAAAAACACAGCTCTTATCCCCCAAGAGATCATGATCTCAGGGGATGACAAGGACAGCATGAAAACAACTCTACACAAAAGAAACATAGAGAATAAATTAGAAAGATTCCCAGAGAGATTTGACCCCAGGAACCAGCAGCTGCTGCTCTTTAACCTAGCACCATTTTAGAAGGTAGTCTGCTTTCTTCTTTACAAAAGGTCAGTTTATGTCTTGATGGATTGGGCACTGGGAACACTTCTCCCTCCTCAGCTTGCTGAGATTCAGACTAGCAGAAGTAGATAGATGCTGGTGAGGGGTGGATGATACCACCAGGGGGTGGTATGCCAGCTTCCCCAGAGGCATAAACTACAATAAGAGAATATTCCACTTGAACTTAGATATGGACTAATAAAAACTTTTTAATCAATTCTTGCTTATTGACTTGCTCTCTTATTTCTAACTTCTTCCCTTTTCTATTGATAGAAAGGCTCTCTCTAAGTCACATAAAGCTAATAACCTTAGAGACACTTCTGGCTCCTTCCTCTCCTTCCTAAGCACTTGATTCTCCTCCCATCTGCCCTTCTGTCTCCTTCAAAAGATCAACAATCAATTAATCAATGGCTATTTATTAACTGCTCACTCTGTGGCAAGCACTCTGCTAGATGCCAGGGATATAAATATAACAGCAAATCTGTCTTTGGCCTCAAGGAGCTTATTCTATCAAGATTTATATAAAGGACATATAGAATACATGTTAGGAATCATGGGCCCACGATTTTATTTATATGGGGCATTCCCAGGATAGGAAATCCCTTCTACTGAAATCGGTCAGCATCTTCTCTACAATTTAGTAATCTTAGGGAATTTTCCAGAGAGATGAAAAGTGACTTGTTCAAGAATGCAGTCATTTAGTGTCAGAGGAAAACTTGAACTCAGGTCTTCCCACATATTCTCATGCAACATTGCCCTTTTTATATGCAATATATACAAAATAAATATAAGTCAATGAAACAGAAGAAATTAGGAGGGGCAGAGGATTAGGAAAGCCATCATGCAAAAAGTGGTACTTATAAGTTGAGAGATGAAAGAAACAAAAGTCTATAAGTGGTAGAGAGAAGGAGAGACGGGATTACATTCCAAGGAACAGGGATAACCACAACAAAAACTCAGAAAGATGGAAGAGAAAGTGTTCCATGAGGAATAGCAGGAAGAGGAGTTTGGATGCACTACATATTGTGAGAGCCTTTTTCTTTCTCTTTTGGTGAGCATCTCATCTTCCTTGGGTTTAATAATCACATATCTCCAGTTAAATCTCAAATCTATATCTTTAACCAGTCTTGGTTTCTCTCATGAATTCTGGTCCCCAAACCTCAATCTCTTAGATATTTTGTACTGAATGTCCTACAAGCATCTCAAATGTCCAAAATTGTTTAAATATAAATCCTCTTTCCCTCCAAGCTTCCTCTCTTTTGAATTTTCTATTTCTGCCAAAGGCATTATCAATCCACTGAATTCATGACTTTTATCATTCCTCCTCTAGATAAGCAATAAGTTTTCAAGTCTTGTTGATTTTAGCTGTATAGCTCTCCTGTAATATCTTCCTCTTTCTTTTCACACAACCAAAACCTCTCATTTAGACTACTGCAATAGATTCCTAAATGATAATCCTGTCTCACATCTTTTCAAATCCATTTGTCAACCAGTTCTCAAGGTGATATTTCTAACCAGCTCTCAAGGTGATATTTCTAAAGTACAGTACTACATATCACTCCCCATTTCAGTGATTTCCTTCATGACCTCTGAAATCAAATATTACTGCCTTGGTTTGGTATTCAAAGCCTTTCATAATCTGATCACAAATAACCTTTCCAATCTTATTACAAAATACTCCCCTTTACAACTCAGCCCAACAGTCCTTCTTGTCTTTTCTAATATATGAGAATCCATTTTCTGTCTATGAACTTTCACATACTTCCTCCTTACTTCTTGCTAGAATCCCTAGCTTATATATATGTGGCATCTGCAGACAAAATATAAATTTTCTGAGGGTTCATTTCTATCTGTATTCCCACTACCTACAGACACTTAGGAAACGTTTGTTGATAAATGGATTAATGGAAATACTCAGATTAAAAATGAGGTTGGAAGGCTAAGAAAGAGCACTCTTTGACTCCCTACTAACAGATGCTCTAACAAGATCTAAATTTGAGATCAATCCATACTTACTGTTTATATTAAATTATCTTCAGCCTTGTTCTTGATCCAAATTCTCATCAAAAATAAATAATATCTTGTCATTAATCATCCTGACAGTCCTCAGCCATTATGAGAAAACTAACTTAGGAAATAAATGCCAGATGCATATGGTGAAAGGCAATACACATATGGCAGTCATACTATGGCTAATCTCAATCATGAAAGCTCTAAGGGATATATAATTATTGCAAACCCAGACGTCAAAACTTGGACCCACAATCTGTTGTGTTGTTTTTTTCATTACATTTGGGAGAGAGAATCACTAGCGTATGTAAGCTTGTCTGTCCCATTGTGCCCCAAATCTTTTGGATGGCTTCATCATTCCTTGAATCCAATTTCTAAGTCACAATAAGCATTTAACAGGGCACCAGACTCCCCTTTTCCCATATGATTGAAGTGTTGTCCAAATGATAGAGAATTGACCAATAGATTTATTATTTCCTCAATTATGGGTATTCCTAACAGTGATGTGATCCATGCCTGACCACCCTGTGAAATTCTTATTTATGTTTACCCCAAAATTGGAATAGATGATACGGTGTATATGGAGGCATCCCCAATTGTACTTAGGGCCTCATGTTCTCTTGAACTGTGTGGATACCGATGGATCTTTCCTTCTCACTATTTGATCAGCTGATCTTTTTTTCTGGTCATACATTTCTTTAACATTATCCTTTACACCACTTCCTGAATGTAATTATACATTTGCAATGTGTTATCATCATATACTTCTTCATTGTTTTTTGGTGGTAATCAATTTCAATTTTTCAAAGACTAATATTTATTTAATGTCATATCTATATAAGATCACTAGAAGAATACTGATTTTAAAAATATGGACCTGGGTTTCAGAAATAAGGCTATAGTCATTAGAATTACTGCATGATTTAGAAAAAAAAGCAATCCAATCCATATTTGTCTTCTTATTCAATTCACTGTCTTCCACTAATAGCTATTCAGGATTTATGAATCAATGGATCAATATTTTAGTTCTACATACAAATATATATCCAAAGCTAAACAGCATAAAAAGGCAGAAGCTTAGTTATGTTTCTGGGGAATATTTACAAAGAAAGCAAGCATTCTTTTATGTTTTAGGTGTAAGTTTTAGCTTTTGTTTGGAGGGTCATTATGATAATACAAAAATAATAACATTAGCTAACAACCATATGTTGCTTTAAAATTTGCAAAATGTTTTACAAATTATCTCTTTTTATCTTCACTATAATGTTAGAGATAGGTGCTATTATTATTCTGATTTGCAGATGAGAAAACTGAGAATGGGAAAAGTTAAGGGACATGCCCAGTCACATAAGTAATAAAGTTATGTTTAAGAACAGATTTTGAACTCAGGTTTTCCTGATTTCAAGCTCAGGGCTCTGTGTAAAGATAGGAAAAGATATAAGAAAGGGACCATCATACACCATGTTACAGATGACTCTCTATGTCCCAGAGAAGCTAACAGCTTTCTAAATGCATTACCCAGCAAGGAGGGTAATGGTCCAAGTATTAGAAAACCACTTCTTTCCGATACCCATCTTAGTGCTGTTCTCAATAATCCACGTCTCATCTCACATAGTAGAAAGGTCCTGCTGGCTGAGGGTTGCCTTCTATGCCTGGCAAAAAGCTCCAAAGGCTAGAATGTGAGGTGGAAAAAGGTACAGTTTCTTACCTGGAATATTATGGACTGTTATGGCTAAAATGAGCAACAGAATTCGTCTCCAACTATTACTGCCCTGTTTCACTCTGTTCTCCCTAGGAGGCCGGGAGGATGCAAAGCCATCAGACGCACCAGTAGGAGCCACCTTCTTCCTCGGATAAGCTTCTCCATTCTCACTCTTGTCTGTGGAGAAGAGTTAAGAGAGAGATCAGATTGAAAATGAGCAAATAACATCAGGAAGAAGTTAGGGAGAACCTGAAAGAAGGAAGAAGAGAAAATGTTCTATTTTCCCATCTTTTCCTAAGAAACAATCATTCATTGATTTAATCTTTTCTGTAAGCAAAAATGTTTATCCAGTCCCTATTTTTTATTCAATATTGTATAAAGACAATAGCCTACTCTTCCACCCTAAAGCATTTATCATTTCTTTCAGTGTGGACAATTCCTAGAAGCAGGGAAAGTTAATGATGATGATGATAACTAGTATTTACATGGTGTTTTAGGATTTGTATTTACAAATACTAATTCATTTTATACAACTCTGGGAGATAAGTGCTATTATTAGCTTCAATTTACAGATGAGGAAACTGAGGCAGACAGATTTAAGTGATTTAACCCAGAGTCACACAGCTATCTAAGTATCTTAGGTCTTCCCGATTCCAAACCCAGAGCTTTATTTGCTGTACTGTCTTGCCTAAATTTCATCCAGTCGATCCATAGGCTGGTAAGTTATGCCCAAGAGGACCTTTCTTTTCAATAGGAGAGATAAAATCTATAATTATAAATTAGAAAGCATCTCAGCTCTAACTGTGAACATTCTAGTCCCATTTTGACCATTTATGAGTAATTTAATTATGGGCAACTTACTGAATATGACACAACTGCTACCCAGTTTTCTTAGCTATAATATGGAGTTAATAACACTACACTCTTATATTTTTTCTATCTCCCCAGATTGAGGGATAAAGTACTCATTCGTTCTTCCATCCATTCACCTACTCTTTCATTAAACAACCATTTATAAGCACTTACAATGTGTCAAGCAAACTGTGAAGTCTGTATATGTGAGTGAGTATGATATCAGGGTAGTTACAAAGACCATAGCTAATGTTTCTATAGTGTTTCAAGGCTCTACTTATTATCTTATTTGAGCTTCAAAACAACCCTGTGAGATAGAGGCTACAGGCCTTATTAATAACTGCATTTTATAAATCCAGAAGTTGAGGCTCAGAGAATTTTAATGATGTTTCAATGGTCATTCAAGTTTCAGTTAACTCACATTTATGTCAAACTGGTTAAGCTACATACAGCACTTTGGGAACATTAAAGCACTATATTATTATAGTTATTATATTTAAATATATCACATATATATAGATAGATATTGGCTATCACCATTATATAAAGCATTAAGGGTATTCTCCTCACAATAACTAAGTATGCAGTATGTATGTCCCCATTTTGCAGATGAAGACACTGAAGCTTTATCATAGTAAGTGTTAGGGATAGGAATTTGAGGATAGACTTTATCTCTTCAATACTAATGTCTTATTACTCTCATGTTGACTCTAATTCAGCAAGAAGGATAAAATACCTCCTCAAATATATAATTGTTCATTTTAAGTCTATTGAAGAATAGACTATCCTAAGTAATGTAAGAATATGAAGTTCTTTGTGAGGTCTAAGAAAGGAAAAGGGAAACAGAATTCATAGTGTCTCCTCTCAGAGAGCTTACATTCTAAGGGCAGTAATGGAATTCCCACAAATAAATTAAATATGAGTGACAGAACTATACATAATTTCACCTAACTCTTTTATTTCTGCTCAGGCTCCATCATTTGTGCTACCCAAGCTTACATCATCAGGCATCTTCCCCTGTTTATGCTCCCTCCATATCCAGTGACTTATTAATTCATCCTCAATATATCTAGTACACAGCTGCCAAACTGATATTTCTATGGCACAAGCCTGTCCATGTCACCACCGCCTGCTCAAGAAATCTCAATGGCTTCCCAGTACCTTCAGGATCAAAAACAAACATTTAAAGCCTCTTCCAAGGGTTCCAAACCATGTTCGGAGGCTTTCTGTACTTCTGCTATACAATTCATTCTACCCAGCATACTGCTGCTCCCCAGACATGATATTCTGTCTCCTTTCTGTATGCTTTTGCACAGGCCAATTCCCAAGCCTGGATTGTATTCTTTTTCCTTAACATCCTTCAAGATTCAGCTCAAGTATTGCCTTCTAAATGAGGCTAACCTAATCCCTTTGGTTGCTAAGAAGGCCTTTGGCCCCCAGAAAATGTGTGATAACTGAATACATTCATTTATTTACATATATATATATGCATGCATATATTTAACTTATATTTATACTCTATTTGTCTGTATTCATACTGCTCTTCAACCTTCCAGCCTTTACCCCAAATATAAGATCCTTAAGGGCAAGGACAGTTAATTTTTTTTTTTTTAAATTAGTAGTCTTAGTTCCCAGCTACCTGCTGCACAAAACTGCTTAATAAATGCTTGCTGAATGAATGAATATACACTATGGCAATGTTTTGAACAGGCTGAAATTATCCTTAGAATCTGATTTGTATAAAACTCCAGGGCATTCTATAAATAATGTGACTTTTCAAGGGATATACACATATGCTTATTCTTTAAAACCACAATCTTGGGCATGTCACGTGATCTCTGACATGGTAGAAGTACTAATACCTCTTTTATATTTTAACTACTCTTTTGGGGCATGTCATTCAACATATACCAGTGATGGGGACATCAAAAATATCCAAAGAAGAAGAGATAATTTCTTCAACTTAAAAACAGCTTTAAAAATTATTTTTAGATAGTTATTTAGAAATAATATATATTTTCCTTTTCTCCCATATGAAGAAAATTAAAAGGAAGTACAATTTTTTTAACATGAAGAGAAAATTAATGTAGAGGTAAAAGGTTTTTAATGTTTTTAACTGTTACTTATAGGGCTACAAGACAGAAAAAGAAAATGTTCACCCAACCAAATGGGTATGATAAGTAACAGCAGAGGTAATTTTCAGACATTACAGATCTTGACATATGTATATATGTATGTATCTCCTAGAAACTGTCTATCCTACATATTTTTTTATCTCACAGATACATAAATACACACAAACACAAAAATGTGTGTATATAGACATTTAAGTTTGTCACACACGCTCTTCTGCCTGAAGAGATTTGGCCCAATATGACATATAACAAACACCACAAATTATATATGACATATGAAGTGATCTAAGAACAAATTTTATGACTATATGAAGGATCTCTGATATCACCAGTGTGAGGAACATCCATGCTGTTGTTATTCTCTCCACCAAACTACCTATGCCTTAACATACAACATGTCCCCAAAATTTTAGTAATGTTCCAAGCTTTGACAACTTCAGAAGTATAAATGCTACAAATTTACAAAAATACGTTAAAGGATAATTTTTTAAAATACTGATTTTAGTTAAAATTCAACAGTAACATGCAATGATGCCTTATACATTGATGTATTTGTTACAGTGATGTGTTATAAATTGATCTAGTCGATTTCTTAACTTAGAGAAAAAAATTCATCAGTTCCTGCTCAGTGACTGGAAGCACTTGCAATTGCAATTCTAGCTTTAAGATCAATGGAAAAATAAAGTTTTCATGCATGCATAGCAGTTTTGACCAGATCACACAAGGAAAGTCTAAAGGATATATAGATTATGGGACAGAGATGGCCAAGCAAGAGGAACTCCTCTACCAATCTAAGAAGATGTCACCCAGAAATATGCAAGCAACGTATAATGAGAGAGGTCCTCATCTTCTTAAGAGTTAAGAATATATTATTCAAAATTCATAAGACCAAATCTAAAATAAGTTTAAATTTTTAAATGTTTTTTGTGAGTTTGTAGCATTTATACATCTGATTTAAACCCTGGTCTTCCCAACTCCAAGCCCAACAATTTCCATCACTGGATAGTGCAGTGTAGAACAGTGGTGTCAAACTCAAATTGAAACATGGAGCTTGTAACAAAAAGCTCCCTATTGACAGAAAACCCCCTTAACATTCTCTATGTTCTACAGTATTTTTATTTCCTTTGTTCTTTATTTCACCATAACATTTTCATGTGGTCCTGGGATATTCTGGAGTACCCACTTTATCAGTTTTCCTCATCTGCAAAATGGGGTGCCTACCACACAGGACTTTGATAAATAAACTGATCTTCCAGGACAAAAGTCTTCACAGAGGACTCCTCTGCTCAAAACCCTTGCATTTTGGTTCCTTATGGCTAATAAGTAAATTTCAAACTTCCTGGTGTGATATTCAAGCTGTTCTTGTTCCACACTCAGACACAGCTCTGTATTTCTGGTATTTTCTCATCAGCTCCCTTCAGTCGCCTCTAACTCAGTGAGCCCGTACTTCTCACCCCACTATTTCCTGCACTTTCACACCTCCTTGGCTTTTGTTCACACAATTTCCTATGCCTTAAGTGTCCTTTCTACTCCACCCACCACATCCTCCTCTGGTGAATTCTTATGTTTCCTTTAAAGTTGAATTATTACTTATCCTTTAAATGTTCCCTCTTCGCCGTTCTTCCCTGACTACTCCCACCTCTATTAGAATGAATTTGCTCTCTTTAATCTCACAGCACTTTGTTTGCACTGCTCATCTGCACTTACAGCCTATTGTTTTCTATTTAAGTTAGTGTGCTGTAGCCAACATTTGTATTTCTGGTGGAGCTTGAAACAGGGAGCAGTTACTTCATCATGCTATTGAAAATGAATTAAAATAAAGAGAAACTAAGTTATGGTCAGTAGGAAGCTACCTGTACAAAGATAAAGACCATTTTATGGGGAACTCACTCAGGGTAAGTGCTCATACAGTAAAAAGAGGGATACAAGAACAGTTTCAAGGTCTCTCTTAAGAATTCTGGAATTGATTGGGGGGCATGGGACATGGGAGACAGAAGTGGGCAGCAGAAGTTAATTAGCTCAGAAGAAATACAAGATGGGCAAAGTTAGAGAAGCCACCCCAAATGTTCGTAGGGACTCTCGGTATCTGATCAGCCACAGTTGGGCACATTGTAATTCAACTCTTAAAAGATGATGTCATTTTGATCCTCTGAGAACAAAGGACAACAGCCAATCAACCAAGACAAAGATCTATGTGAAGATCCCTAAAGGAGGACTTCATCTTGCTGGTACTTCCTCACTAGTTGGAATAGATCAGTGCTGATCTTAACGCACCTAGACTAAGTCCCTCAAAGTTATACATTTCTAATTCATTTATTCAACAAATATTTGTTAAGAATCTCCTATGCACCAGGTACTAGAGATACAATACAAAAACAAAACAGTGCTTAACCTCAAAGAACTTGGATTCTCTCATAAGGAATATCACATATACAAATATATGTAGGGACAGTGAAGGAGGGCAGTGGATGGAACAGTTGGTCTGGAATTAGGAAGAAATGTGCCCAAATCCAGCCTCTCACTTAATCCTTTAAATAACTTAATCAATCAGTTAATTCCTTTTTGCCCAAACTTCCTTATCCATAGAATGAGGATAAAAATAACACGGATCTCTCAAGGCTGTTGTGAGGTTCATATCAGATAATTGTAAAGTGCTTAGCACAATGCCTGACACACTGTAAGTACTCTATGGATGTTAGGTGCTATTATAATGGTTATTATTTATAAACCATTTAGCACAATTCCTGGTATGTAGAAGGTACTATATATATAAATACTACTAGTTGTTATTATAATAAATGTAACAAATGTACATTTTGTATATTTTATTAAATTAGATATATACTTTACAGAGAATTAACACAAGGTAAGTGTTCATATGAAAGTCACAAGAAGTGATAAAAGAATGAAGAACTTTGGAATCAACTGTGAAACAGGGGAGATACTGGCATAGGGCAGCCCAATATGGCAAGCCCCTATCACAAAAGGCACTGAGCTCTATAAGCAAAGCAGAATTGCAGTAGCTCAAAAAAAGTGAGATATGTAAATTTGGAGGCATTTCTATTCCAAATGTTCATGCGGATTATTTGTACACTGACCCCAATACAATGATTTTATTTTGAGTACAAAGGACAGCAAAATACAAGCTATTATTGTAATATGCAAATCCAATACTCGTATATTAACAATTGGCAGAGGGAAGATAAAGGAAAAGCCTCATGTGGAAGGTGGTACCTGAAGGAAGCCAGAGACGTCATAAAGATGGAGGACAAGCAAGTATACATTTTAGACTTTGGGACAGGTCTCAGCAAAGATGGAGATGGAATGAAGCAATACACATATGTGACAATTAGCCAGGAGGGCTAAACTGGGAAGTCAACATGCAAAAAGCACAGAAAGAAGGGGTTGGCGTTGGGCAGAGCTGTGGTTTCACAGCAGAGTCAACTGATCCTCACAGGAATACAGCCCACCCCTTAGGCTTCTTCAATGTGGAGCTAGCATCAGCTGAGTTAGCTAGCAACAGAACCTCCATTAATATGGCTTACTAGCTCCAAAGGCTTGTTGGATTCAAATAAAAGAGACATCAAGGGTTGGGCTTGTAATAAGATCACTGTCCTGAAGTTTATGATTCTGGCATGGCCTCTCCTTGTATAAACAGGTACCACCATGGCACACACAAAAAACCCCACATCTTATTACCTACTTTAACACAAAAAAAGCAATACAAAAGACAACAGACTACCAGATTGTAATTAGCCTAAAGCTTCCAAAAAGCCCAGATGATCAGACATTTATTTGTGTTTTTCCTTTTCTGTCTGTTTCCTAGGGTAATGGCAGAGCTAGAAAAGAATCCAATTAAATACATGAATCTGACTCAGAGAGCTGAAAGCAATGCTCAGGTATTGGTACTGCGTAAGAAATTGGAGTTATTAGTTTAGTTCAAGGCATTCTAAATAAACAATAAAACAATCATTTCTGAAAATTGGTTTGCAATTCCCTTGGTAGTCCACTCTTCCTTCACAGATGTGGAGATTCAGGAAGAAGATATTAACTGGAGATCACCAGAGGCAAAGTCAAGATGGGAAAACAGATGTGGTGATTCTGGAGCACTCTCACTCTTGGCAAAGAACTCTTGAGTGCAGAAAACATCCCCAAAAGATGAGGGGTCTCTGCAAGCAAAACTCATTTAAGGGCAACAAGAAAACATGCAAATTGTGCCCAGTTCCCTCATACAAATATTCATGGAGACAACAATCTATGTAGAAAGAATTTCTAGGCATAGACATTTTGAGAGAAGAGTCTAGACTTAGTGTTCTATGAGCTTCCAGTTGGTACACATCTTGTCCTTTCTCTACTGGAGCACTCACATTCAGCCCCTCCTCCTTAATCCCCTTCAGTCCACTGTATCTCTTTGCCTGGACTACTGACAGAACTTGCTATTGGGTCTCCCTACCTCTAGCCTCTCTCCACTCAGATCTAACTTCCAAAGAACAAATAAGGTCATTGTCCGACCATGACAGCTTAATAAGCTTCTGGTGACTTCATTTAGGACCTCAATACAAGCTCTTGTTTAGCATCTAAAGCTCTTCACAAGTTAGTCCCTTCCAACCTTTCCAATCTTTTTACACTTTACCTTACTCCACATTCTTATGATCTAACAATATCGGCCTTCTTGCGGGTCTGCACATACTATGTTCTATCTCCTGATTCTAGGCATTTGCAATGGTCACTCACCATGCTGGAAAAGCATTAACTTGTCACTGTCACTTTTCAGAATCCTTAATCCCCTTAGCTGAAGTGCCACTTTCCACCTGAAGCCTTTCCTGAGCCCTCTACCCCCAAAGAGCTGGGATATTTTCTCCCAAAATTATGGTGTATGTATTTTGTTGACATTATTTACATGACAAATAAATGGGCATTCTGTCACCCTTATTAAAATATAAAGTACTTGTGAGTGTAGGAACTATTTCATTTAGGTCTTTGTAGTTTCTGGCACATGGTAGATGCTTAATAAATGTTTGTTGATAGATTGATTGGGACTGCTGATCTCGTGTGCTCCTGTGAATATCCTGGAGAAGGAGAAAATTTTCAGTTGAAAATTCAACTTTCCAGGGAGCAAAATACCTAGCATCAAAGATGGCTTCTGTAGGAAGAATGTGGGAATGGAATTCAGGAAATGTGATTTCTGGTATAATCTACACTATTAAGTAATATGCACTTTCCAAGAAACCATTAATTAGCCATAGAAAGTCATGGAAGTTTAATTAGCTGTCTTTAAAAATTGGAGTTATCCTTATAGTGACAAAATGGAAATAATAATATCACCTCCCCTATATTCTCTATAAAAGTTATTCTGAGGATTCTTATTCACTCGTGGGCAATGATGATACAAAGCATCATTAAATTTTAATAACTGTCCTTTAAGATTTTATATTCTGCTGGAGTTGAGAGCAGGGGATGATGATATAGAAAAATCAATACAAATTTAAACAAAATAATTTTGTAGAGAGGACACTCAAATCTAGAATATCAGGAAATACCTCAAAGAGGAAGAGGGACTTGAGCTGAGGAGCACAGTGAACAAAATGGGGGATAAAAGGAAATACATTTAGAAAGGCTGTTTAGAACATGATTGTGAAGAGCTTTAAATTTTTAAGGCAGTAAGATAAAGAGTATTTATTTGTGTGTGTTTGTGTTTGTGTGTGTGTGTGTGTGTGTGTGTGTGTGTGTGTGTGTGTGTGTGCGCGGCGTGCTTTCTTTATGCAGCAGGCACTGAAATTAGAATAATTGATGTGAACTACTACAAGTATGAGACTAGTATCATTAGTTGGACTAGGCAGCCTCTTTTATCAAGTAACTTTAAAAATATATATTCATCTCCAATCTGTCTAAAAATTTCCTGCTGCATTGGCTACTTGGCTTGAAATTTCTGTCTTCATAAAGGAATATTTAACCTTTTCTGAGTCATGGATCTCTTTGGTAAAGGCAGTCTGGAATAGTCTATTGACCCTATCTCAAAAGAATGTTTTTTTAAAATAAATTCAAATGTTTTAAATTAAATGCATGGAATTACAAGGGAAACTGGTTTTTTTTTTCTTTTTTTACTGAGGCAATTGGGATTAAGTGACTTGCCCAGAGTCACACAGCTAGGAAGTGTTAAGTGTCAGAGGCCAGATTTGAACTCAGGTCCTCCTGACTTCAAGGCTGGTGCCCTACCCACTGCGCCACCTAACTGCCCTGGGAAACTGATTCTATTAAAACATAGTTAGCAAATTTAAAAAAAAATTAATCTTTTATATTTAAAAAAAAAAAGGAAAAACAGAAAAGCAATACAAAAGAGAAGAGAATATTATCATGTGCTCAGCAGAACATGAGGGAGGATTCAAAATATATAACAACAAATTACCAGTTCAAGAAAGTGTGTGTGTATATGTGTATATATGTATATGTATATATATGTATGTATGTGTATGTATATGTGTGTAGAAGAAAATATATTCATAAGTATCCATCTTTTCTTTACTTCCTTATAAATTGTTCTTTTGTTCTCTGCTGTATACCTTTTTTTACTTTATTCTTTCCTCCCTTTCATCTCCCCTACCCTCAAGCAAGCAACAGTTAAGATATATTTATGTACACATATGTAGATATATACATATATATACATATACATACATATACTGACACCCCACATAGACACATACTATCTTTCCTATTCCTGCTGACTGTGCTTTAATTCTGCTCCTAATTTGCCTAGCTTTTTACCTAACTTCCCCCCACCTTCTGCTTCCCCATCCACCAATCCCTACCTCCTTATTACTTTATAAGATTTTGGAGTGTGCTATACCTTTCATGATATATATGTAGTGTTATCTATTTAACCTGATATGAGAAGGTTTTCAGAACTACAAGCCCTCTTTCCCTCTCTAATGCCTCTATGTCTCTTCTTCCTCTGAACCTCATTTGTGTAAAATGATTACTATTTTTACCTTAACTCTGCCCTAATATTTCTTTTGAGCTACCCTATTATTGATGTCAATTAAACATATGGTATACATTTCCCATGTAAAAATAAAAAACAAACAATTTGTCCATGGAACTCAAGTTCTTGAAACTAATTGGCTCCTATATGTTAAATTTTCTATTAAGTTCTGGTTTGGTTGAGAAAAAGTACTGAAAATCTGCAAGTTCATCGAATGTCCATTTTTTTTCTCATTCCCTATTGTAGATAATTTTGCTGGATATGATATTTTTGTCTGCAAGCCTAGTTATTTTGTGGTAGATTCCAGGACATGCAGTCTTTTATTGAGGCTTCTGCTAAGTCCTATACAATTCTAATTGTGGCTCTAGAGTATTTGAATTGTGTTTTTAATTGTTGTTGTTGTTATTATTTCTTGCAAAATTTTCTCTTTGATCTAGGAGATTTGAAATTTGGCAATAATATTTCTATGTGTTTTCCACAAAACACCTTGTTGAAGTGGTTATCAGTGGATTTTTTTCTATTTCTATTTTCCCCTTATGTTTAATCGCTCCAAAGACAATTTTCTTGGATTATTTCTTATATTATTGTGTAAAAGTTCTTTTTTTGTTGCAACTTTCAGGCAGTCCAATTATAACATCTTCTCTTCTAGATCTGTTGTTTTTCATATGTTTCACATTGTCCTATTTTCTCATTCTTTATAATCTGTTATTTCTTGGTCTCTCATAGCTTCACCGGCATCCCCTTGCCCAATTCTAATGTTCAAAGAATTATTTTTGTTTTTAAGACTCTATCCCCATTTCTAATTGCTTAATCTTTTTTTCATAATTTTCTTGTTTTTCTTGATGGTTTTTATTTAATTTTATTTTAGTTTTTCCTCAGTATCTCGCATTTGATTTTTAAATTCTTTTTTGAGTTCTTCTATAAATTTTTTCTGGGCAGGGAGACATTTTACATTACTCTGAGATAGAAGATTTTTTTTTTTATTATTTGAGTATCCTCCTCTGAAGATGAACCCAGATTTCCTTGTTCCCATAGTAGGGTTCCTTCTTCTTTGCTGGTTCATTTTTTTTTAAATAAGAGGTATTAATGTAAGCACCTCTAATTGTGGGGTGGGAGATGGTGCCTCTAGCTTCACTTCAGCTCACCCCTCTGATCTGGAATCCCAAACCAAAAGCTCCCCCCATCTCCTGTAAGACCCCCTGTTTCTGCCTCACCAAGTGCTGGTTCCTTCTCACCCAGAGCTGGGTCTCTGCAGCACAGGCTGAGCCTGGCATTCCTGATCAGCCAAAGGTTCCTCAGCTTTCCCAGACTCAGATTCAAATTACACAAGCAGTCCAGGAGGTGAATGTCTCTGTGGTTCCTGCCAAAGCTCCAGCCACACCAAGCTCTCCCCAGCAATTGTTAGACAAACACTAGATGACCACTTGTCAGGAGTGAGTTAGGCAAGGTCATCTCTGAGGTTATCAATAACTTCTTACACCCTTAGGAATCACAGCTATCTTACAGGAGTGGGAGGCTATTCAATTTCCCCAATTATCTCTTGGCATGATGATTTACAACATTATAAATAATATAAGTAGTTCTCATTTCCTGGAGGAAAACTGTATTTGTTTGTTTTTTAAGTCAAAATTTGAAAGCCTCTCCAAAAGCCCTTTTTCTCAAAAGTTATACTGGACTTTTTACTTTTTACAGGATGATCCCAAAGCAAGTTCCCCTCTTCCCAGCACATTTGTTCTTTTCACAGCTGTGCTGGTAATAGCCATGAGGGGATTGGTCCAGGTAAGGATTGTGGAGAATACTTTGGGGCCTAGACAACAGTATTGGAAACAAGTTCTATTTCTCACACTGTAATAATAGCAACTCACATTCATCTAACACTTGAAGATTTAGTGTTTTAAAGTACTTTTGAAATCATTCATTCAATAAAACTTCACATTTATAAAATGGCTGCTTTTGCTTTTCAATTGAAAAACTGACCTGAGAACTGGGAGCTGAATATATAGTTTATCAATATCAAGTATTGCCTTACTTAACTTTCTGGAACTATGAATAGTTTATTGCATGATTGACTTAATGGATAACTTTGGAACCTCTTTTTTTGTGATGTATATTTAATTTTAAATTACTAGAAAAATCTATTTCTCTGCTGTCTTTAAGTAATTGCTTATTCAGAAACATAAAAGGTAAACTGTAGTACATATTCAATGTGAGTACATACGCTGACTGAAAAGATGAGTGAGTCTAATCAACTTCTTTTACCCAGACTGCATTAGGCTCTGAGGTAATTTCAAAATGTGTGATTATTAGAATGATAAGCAAAAGCATCCAGCACAGTTCAAGAGATTGGCCTGTAAATGGAGTCATTATTTTGTTCCTGTAGCAGCAGGGTGCCTATTGCCACCATAGAGAGAAGCCTTCCTGCTCCAAGAGGGCTGTATTCCACTTTTCTTGTCAGGGCCCTAAAATACAGTGATTTCAATGCCTCTGTAGGCTTTAGCTTTTCTAGTTGTTGAGCAAATCATCTGCTACATTCATTTAAGTTAGACACCAGATACCTTTGTAATCATGTTCATCAAAATTCAGTTCATCAGGTCAATTCCTTACTTGGGGACCTTCCTTCCAATTAAAATACAGTTTGATGTCTCCCTGACTTAGAATTCAATTCCCAAATTGTGTCTGGGGTTTCTGGTCAATCCACTATGTAATTTTGGGTCACATATCATACTCTTCTAGTCTCTATATAGTGTCTGTAATATGAAGAAAAGGCTTACCCCCTAATGGGAGGAGATATTCCAGCTTTCTGAAAGGACTGAACTGAGAAACAAAGCTGACCTTAGTCAATACTCTGAGGTAAGTAGTTTGTCCTTGATTTGACAAGTACAATCTCTTGGAACAACCTACTCCAGGCCTTTAAATTAGTATTCCCCATCCTCCATCCTAAAGATTTATGTTTCCTTCCTAGACTTCTGTTGGAAATTTCCTGGTCTAAATTTTATCTCCCTTATAACCAGGAGTGTTAACGAGTTACCTTTGTCAAACCATTTTTATTGCTGTTTGGAGGCAGGTAGGTGACATGTTAAGTAAGAATGCTGGACTTGGGAGACAGGAAGACAAATTCAAATTCAGCCTCAGATATGTAGCAGCTCTAGTGTGACCCTGGCCAAATCACTTAAACTGTTTCAGCCTCAATTTCCTCATCTGTAAAGTGATCATAGCAATATTATAGAGATTATAAAAGGCTTTTGCAAACCTTAAAGTTTTATATTATCATTAGTTATTATTAATGGTAGGTTATGTGTGCATTTCAATTCTGGTTTCTTGGAGAAAGTAAGGTTTCTCTTTTCCTCTCTTTCTTCCTTTTTTGTCTGATATCCTAATGATAAGTAGGAGTTCTTAGCCTGAGGGATATATATATGTGTGTGTGTGTGTGTGTGTGTGTGTGTGTGTGTGTGTGTGTGTGTGTGTGTGTGTGTTTTAAATATTTGGGGGGAATGGATTCTGAGAAGATGGTGGAATAGGCTGGTAAATTTTAAGCTCTCACCTATAAATAGAACAAATTTATACCTCAGGGAAAATACAGATTGGTGAAAAATTAAGAAGATTTGGGCAGAACAGGATCCTCCTGTTTCAACCCAAGATCTGAAGAAAGACCCAGGGCTAGGGATTAACCAGTATGAAGTGCAAACACTTGCAGTCTAGCAAAAGCATTATTTCCATGGGCCACACCAAAAAAATTCTCCTTTCCTGTCCATCTCAAGCAAAAAATACAAGAGAACTGAGCCACAGTCCTCTTACTAGAACACTAATGCTCTTCCTCTATGTCATGATTCTTTTGTTTTCAACACAGGTTACAGAATTGGGGAAGAAGAAAACAAAACATGATATACGAAAACTGATATGAACTACCGTGTTTCCCCGATAATAAGACACTGTCTTATTTTTTTTTTGGACAGAAAAACACCAGAGGGCTTATTTTCAGGGGAGGGCTTATTTTAATGAACATTGACAGCAATTTTAATAAACAGGTAAATGTGAATAAAAAAATGTACCTTTATTCAATAATGATCGTATCATCTTCTTCAACAACATCATCATAAGTGTCCGTACCCTGAATTCAGTCCTGGATGTCTTGCGCCTCCATTTCCTTCAGAAGAAGTGGACCCAATCTGTCATGTCCAGCAATATCACTGCTGCAGCTCTGATTGGATGCAGCTCAGAGCGCGGCATGTGCTTCATGTGGAGGGGGGGGAGGAACGGGGACGACGGTGCATACAGAGGGTACCATAATGTAGTGTGTAGCGCAGGGGATCACCTTCACTACAGTAGCAATCTCAATAGGGCTTATTTTCGGGGGAGGGCTTATTTTAGAGGAATCTTACACAGTAAGGGGAGGGCTTATTTTCGGGATAGGTCTTATTATCGGGGAAACACGGTAGTATAGAGTGAAGTGAAGAGAACAAAAGAAAAATTTATTCTATAGTATCTATATTATAAAAACAATCAATTCAAAAAGATTTAAGAACTTTGATCAAATAAATAATGAATCATGATTCCAAAAGAGTGAAGAATGGTGTCCACCTCATGACAGAAAGATGATAAATTAATAATGTAGAATAGAGAAATAAAGGACTGATATATACAATGCTTAGACATGGCTGATGTAGGAATGCTTAACTATATTTATATGATACAAGAGTCTTTCCCTTCTTTTTTTCTTTATGATGAGTGGGAAAAGGTGGAAAGGAAAAAAAAATAGAAAAAAATTACTTTAAAATTAATTAGAAAATGTAGAGTAAGTAAGACTAGAGTGGAATGAGAAAGTTATTCCTCCGTTTCTTCTATAATTATCAATCTCAAATCTATTTGATCACATCATAAGATTTAATTCAATAGAAAAATAGAGGGTAGCTAAGTGGCATTGCAGATAGAGTATCGGTCCTGAAGTTAGGAAGACTCATTTGTGTGACCCTAGAAAAATCATTTAACCTTGTTTGTTTCCTCAATTTTAAAATGAGTTGGAGAAGGAAATGACAAACTACTCCAGTATTTCTGCCAAGAAAGCCTCAAATGGGATCATGGAGAGTCGGGCATGATTGAAATGACTCAACAACAAGGAAAACAGAATTTAGATCAGAATTTAGATTTAGATTAGAATTTAGATAATAGTTGGACATCATATAGAACTGGAGAGCTAGCATGATTGGGTAATTAATACAAAAGGTGAGATTTCTAGGGGATTGCAAAATAGAAATTGATAATTTTGGGAAGAGATCCATAGTTTAATTGATTTCAAACTGGAAAGTTGGAATAAAGAACATCCAGTCCAGCATTTTCATTTTATTGATGAGAATGAAAGCCAAACTTATATCCCAAAGAAATACTAAAGACGGGAAAGGGACCTCTATGTGCCAAAATGTTTGTGGCAGCCCTCTTTGTAGTGGCTAGAAACTGGAAACTGAATGGATGTCCATCAATTGGAGAATGGTTGGGTAAATTATGGTATATGAAAGCTATGGAATATTATTGTTCTGTAAGAAATGACCAGCAGGATGAATACAGAGAGGCCTGGAGAGACTTACATGAACTGATGCTGAGTGAAATGAGCAGAACTAGGGGATCATTATACACTTCAACAACAATACTATATGAGGATGTATTCTGGTGAAAGTGGATATCTTCAACATAGAGAAGATCTAATTCACTTCCAGTTGATCAATGATGGACAGAAACAGAGAAGGAACACTGGGAATTGAGTTCAAACTGTTTGCACTATTGTCTTTCTACCCAGGTTTCTTTTACCTTCGGAATCCAATTCTTACCATGCAACAAGAAATTTGGTTTTACACACATATATTGTATTTAGGTTATATTGTAACACATGTAAAATGTATGGGATTGCCTATCATCTAGGGGAGGGAGTAGAGGGAGGGAGGAGAAAATCTGGAAAAATGAATACAAGGGATAATGTTATAAAAAAATTACTCATGCATATATACTGTCAAAAATTATAATTGTAAAATTAATTAAAAAAAAGAATGAAATCCAGAGAATTTAGATGAATTGTCCAAAACCACAGAGAGTTTGCAAATAATAAATTTGGTATTTAAACTCAAGTTCTCTTACTAGGACACTAATGCTCTTCCTCTATGTCATGATTCTTTTGTTTTCAACACAGGTTACAGAATTGGGGAAGAAGAAAACAAAACAATATGACAGTGTTTACGGAAACTGTTCATTGCCAGAACTGAGGTGCTAGGACTGCTCCAGCTGTGCTAATGATTCAAGTAAAAATAATATTCCTTAAATGACTAAGGGAAAAACAAACAAACAAACAAACAAAAAAAAAACCCTTTTTTTGTGAATAACAGTTTTCAGAAAAGAAAAAGCAAAGTAGACAGATAGGGGGAAAAACAATTAAAAGGATACATTGACAAAAGCATCACCTTTCTTTGGTTTCTAGAAGTCATTTCTTTTCAACAAGGACATAGAAAATATTGCAGTTACATAAAGTAATCAGTCAATAATACAATCAATCAATGGATAGGAGCAACAAAGCCTGTGCTTGAAAACTTGAATTTGTCTTCAAAGCTTTGTCATACACAATAGAATCATGCTTTATTTGAATTAATTTCGTTTAACTGATTTTTAAGAAACTATGCTCTCTACTTTGTATTACTATCTAGGACCCTACCTAGGTGACACAATAGAAAGTTGGTCCCTTCTCTGTAAGTCACAGTCCCAGAGACTTTGGGGGGATTTGTCCATTAAGCAAGGAACCTAGGACTTCCTAGCTTTAAGATCCCTCCATTATCCACCATACCATGATGTCTAAAATAAACTTTACCCTTTTTGAGAAGATAGGTCTACATTCAAAAGAAAAGCCAGAGGTCATTCTCCATTGTACAGATGAGAGAATCAAGGTCCAGAATGGTTAACTATTACAAAAGTTACACAAAGTAATAAGTAGCAGAGAAATGATTTGAACTGAAGTTCCACAACCCTAAGCTCAACACTTTGCTGTCCAACAATGACTTTCTTATAATTGTATTATTATTACTTTGAAAGATTGAGAATTTCTGGCCAAGAACGTATATTATTTTGCTTTGGTCTACTAAGAAATGGCTAGGATATATTTTTTTTAATTGGAATTGTTTCTAGCTTTCATCCTAAACATATATGCACGCAAATTTTATATATCTACATCGATCTATGAGAAAGAAACCAGTTGAGCAGAAAGACAAACCAAAGATGACTGACTTTCCAGTGCTTATTATAAGGAACCTATCAGAAAATCTCTTCTTGGAGAGCCATGGTGAACCCCAGATAGCCTGGGGCGCATATTCAATGTTCCTTTCTCCCCAACTTCCCTTAGCCTTAATAATGTTGACTCAGGGAAGCCAAGCCTGGAAAAGAACTACAACAAACCATCCCGGTCAGGCTTTGCCTCAATAGGCCAACTTCATGTACCATGCTATAGGGCCCGATGGGGCTAGGCTCTTGTAGAAAGACTGGCTTCCCTGCCTGCTCACATCCAAGATCACGACCTTTAGCCAATCTTCATTAACAGACAAACGTGAGAAGGGAGGGAAGAGTCATGAATGTCAAAATGCTGCAGAGGGCTTGGGCTCAGGAGCTGGTACTAAATGGTCACCCTCCCCACTTGGGATAATTATATATTACTAATGGGTTAACCTTCTCAGGTGTTTAGAGAATTGCCATCTGCTCACAGCCAAGGCCTGAGTTTGACAGGCAAGGGGAATGAAGTCTGATTATAACAACACACCAAGTTTTAACTGTTTTCATCTCTGTCTCTTACTGCCAGCTTCCTTTACCTGACCCTCACTAGCAACGGGGGAGAGCAGTGAGAGGCCCTTCAGAGAGCAGAGTGAAGGGATTTTGCTGATCTAGGAACCTTATATTTCTGGGAGATCAAAGAAATTCTTTCTTCTATTTGTTGTAATTAATCCACAAAATGGACAGTCCTGAAAAATCAAGAGCTGGCTATTATTCTCCAACTGATAAATGGTCAAAGGTTATGAACAGACATTTTTCAAATGAAGAAATTAAAATCACTACTAGTCATATGAAAAATGCTCAAAATAACTATTGATCAGAGAAATGCAAATTAAGACAACTCTGATATACCACTATTCACCTCTCAGATTGGCTAAGATGACAGGAACAAATTATGATGAATGTTGGAGGGGCTGTGGGAAAACTAGGACACTGATGCATTGTTGGTGTTGTTGTGAACAGATCCAACCGTTCTGGAGAGCAATTTTGAAATATGTCCAAAGGGGTATCAAACTGTGCACACCCTTTGATTCAGCAGTATTACTACTGGGCTTGTATACCAAAGAGATCATAAAAAAAGGGAAAAGACCCACATGTGCAAAAATGTTTGGGGCAGCCCTTTTCGTGGTGAATTCTTTGGAGAGTTCCCCTTTGTGGTGGACACAGTTCCAGTTCCAAGGAACTGGAAACTAAGTGGATGCCCATCAGCTGGGGAATGGCTAAATAAGTTATGGTATATGAAAATTATGGAATATTGTTGTTCTGTAAGAAATGACCAGCAGGATGATTTCAGAAAAGCCTGGAGAGACTTATATGAGTGAAATGAGAAATGAGAAGGACTAGGAGATCATGATATACTTCAACAACAAGACTAGTTGATGATCAGTTCTGATGGATGTGGCCCTCTTCAATGATGAGGTGATTCAGGTCATTTCCAATGATTTTGCGATGGAGAAAGCCATCTCTCACCCAGAGAGGAGTGTGGAGACTGAACATGGATCACAACATAATATTTTCACTTTGGGGGGATTTTTTGCTTGCATTTTGTTTTCTTTCTCATTTTTTTTTTCCTTTTTGATCTGTGTTTTCTTGTGTTTTCATGATAATTGTGGAAATATACATAGAACTACACATTTTTAACATATATTGGATTACTTGCTATCTATGAGAGATAGTAGGGGAGGAGAGGGAGAAAAAAATTTGGAATGCAGGGTTTTTCAAGGGTGAATGTTGAAAATTATCTTTGCATACGTTTTGAAAATAAAAAGCTTTAATTTAAAAAAAAAAAAAAAAAAAAAGAGTAGACTATTATCAGAATAGCCCAGGCTGCTGGTTAAGGAGACAAGCAAGCCAAGACAGCCAGGACAGCATAGCTCTGTACCCCACCCTGCATGGTGCTGCATGCTTGGAACTCCTCCAGGGCCATAAGTAAAACCAAGGAAAGAGGGTAAATAGGTGAAAAGAAAATTGCTTTCTGAAGGGGAGAGATTAATCAAGCTATCAGAATGCAACCTGTAGAGTGAGGAAACGGTCCTTTTGTTTTCCCCCCTGGACCATGTTCCTGAGGCTCATTGTTAGGCAGGACAGATTTAAAGGAACAGGGACAGTATCCCCCAAAACAGTCTTGGTCACTTTCTTCAGTCTTCCTGAAAGATCCCGATGAAGAGGAGCTTGATTCATGAGCCTTCTGCTATTTTAGATAGGAGAACCACAGAAAAGTCTATGAAGCAGTGACTTCAGGCTGTTACGGTCTAATGTGGAAAATATATATTTTCTGAGATAGCAGGAATAATGAGAAATTAGAGAGAGTCGAGTGAAACATCCAATAAGTTAATCAGGTGGCTTGAGGGGGAGAGTGATATCCCCAATGTTTAGGACAGGGGCCCTGCCAAGTGATGAAACAGAGTAAAGTGCTTCCTCTGGTGACTTTCCTGATCTTTCTTCAGGGAGGAAAAAAAAAAAGGTCATCCCACAAAGGCTCCAAAATTACAATGTTTTCAAAGTTCAAGTTTTCAAACTTTAAATTCTGGTTGAACTTGATGACCCCCGAGATTCCACCTCTGGAATTCTGAAATTCTATGGAGAATTCTTCTTTGCAAGTTAAGATAAAAGAACATATCTTCCTGACAAGTAAGGCCCAAAGGAGCCTGTTTCTTTTGCCATGATTACATTTGAATTACTACTTCTACTCTCTAAATTAATCCATATGCCTGGAAGATTAGTTATCAATGGATATTTGAAGGCCATCTATTTATAGAGTTCCATGGGATGGGGGTGGGTGCTACACTGGGCATATAGCATATATAAAACACAGACTTGTTAACCTGTTTTATGTGTCACTTTGGGCAGGCTGGACAGCTATTTGGCACAGTAGATAGAGCAATGGGCCTGAAATCAAGGAGACTACTTTTCCTGAGTTCAAATTTCAGACACTATTTAAGTCACCCTGGGCAAGTCACTTAACCCTACTTGCCTCAGTTTCCTCATCTGTAAAATGAGCTGGAGAAGGAAATGCAAACCATTCCAATATTTTTCTTAAGAAAACCCGAATGGAGCTATGAAGAATTGAATAATTAAAAACTGAAATATAGCAACAATCAAAAAAACTATTTTTAAATTATAATTCTAATATAAATTTTATCAAATATTAGAACACTATTTTTAAAATCATAAAATAAAATATATAGTATTACTAAGGAAACCAATTATATTGAAGTATAAATATCAATTTATTTATTTATTTAGTAATTTTTTATAACAGGTTCTAGAATACAAGCTTAAAAACATTTGATCTGATAGATAAGGACAAATAAAGACATTAGTGAAACTAATGAATATACTATGCCATCATCTTAGCAAGCAGAAAGGAAATCAGTAGACCCCAATAGAAAGAATCCTGGCTTTAGGACTGGATTACACTCAAATGATGTCTCAGTACCTGTGAGAACTTGGACAAGGTATTCAAGTTCAGGTTCCTTGACTCTTGAATGAGAAATTTGGTTTAGATGGTCCCCAAGATTCCTCCCAGTTTTAAATTTAAGATGTTTGTCATCTAAAATATAAATGTTATAAAATCTTTCACATGCTGAATTATATTAATCCAGGATGGGTTACTAAAGGGAGTCATGTAATCCAATCATCTGTCACTGGACAGGGCTATCCAGGGGGAGGTGATTAATACATTTTCCTGAGTTTACTAATATCACATATTACCCATTTTGGAACAAATGGAATGCTTCTCTTCCCACTATATTTCTTCACTATACCTTTTTCATATTCCCCAAGTCCCAAATATCTGAGGATGT